>NC_136263.1:66937268-67097913 GCF_964187855.1 Myxine glutinosa
GTTGTTTCTTGGGTTTGTTGATCTGGAGAAAGCATTCGATAGGGTTCCACGCAAAGTATTGACATGGGCATTGAGGAAGTTAAGAGTGGAGGAATGGTTGATCAGAGTAGTGATGGCAATGTACAAAAGAGCGCGCACAGCTGTAAGGACGAAGGACGGGAACAGTGGTGAGTTTGAGGTGAAGGTGGGAGTGCATCAGGGGTCTGTACTAAGTCCACTACTATTTGTAGCTGTGATGGAGGTGCTGGCTCAGAACATAAAGGAGGGTTTACTGTGGGAGTTGTTGTATGCAGATGATCTGGTGTTGATTGCGGAAAGTATGGATGGACTGAAGGAAAAGATGAACAAGTGGAAGGAATGTATGGACACAAAAGGTCTGAAGGTGAATATCGGAAAGACGAAGGTGATGGCAAGTGGTTAAGCATGTGGTGAGGTGGAAAGAACTGGGAAGTGGCCCTGTGCTGTGTGTAGGAAGGATGTCGGAGTGAACGCCATTCAATGTACAATGTGCGCTGAGTGGGTTCATCAAAAATGTAGTGGTCTGAGAGGGTCATTAACCAGTGTGGCAGCTACATTCAAATGTAAGGTGTGCACAGAGGGAGATGCAGATGGAGGAAATGTTGAGTTGGATCTTGGAGACGGCGTGAAGCTGGAAGGTGTGAAAACATTTTGCTACCTCGGAGACATGCTGAATGGAGAAGGTGGATCAGACTCGGCAACGGTTGCGAGAGTGAGATGTGCATGGAAGGAGTTTCAGGAACTGAGTGGCGTGCTGATGATGAGGGGAGTGTCGTTGAAGCTGAAGGGAAAGGTGTATGCTGCATGTGTGAGAAGTGTTATGATTTATGGGAGCGAGACATGGGTAATGAACGTAGAGCAGCAACGAAGGTTGGAAAGGGTGGAAATGCGAATGGTTCGACGGATGTGCGGAGTATCGTTGAGAGAGAGGAAGACAAATGATGAATTGCGGAAGATGATGGGAATAGAGCCTGTGATTGATGCTGTGAAGAGGAACAGGTTGAGATGGTTTGGTCACGTGTTGAGGAAGGATGAAAGTGACTGGTTGAGAAGAGTGATGGAAATGAATGTGGAAGGAAGCAGAGGACGGGGAAGACCGAGAAAGACTTGGATAAAGATGGTGGAAGAAGAAATGCGGGCAAGGGGGTTAACAAGGAGAGATGCAGAAAATAGGGCAAAATGGAGAAGGTTGTCATGGGGACCGCAAGGCTAACCCCCGCTCTCGTAGGGAAAATGGCCTTTAAAATGCATGTTGTTGTTGTCTCTTTCTCTCTTTCTGTCTTGCTCTCTTGCGCTCTTTCTCTTTTTCTCTCAGTTTTTTGTCCCCTGTCGCACCGTGGAGCGAAAGGGGGACTATGGTTTTCCCCTCTGTCCGTGCGTCCGTGCAGGAGGGCGTGCGTACATGCGTGTGTGCATGCGTAAGCGATGGACCGAATTCTAATTTGGTGTGTGGGTTCAACCCACGTCAAAATCCAAGATGGCCACCGCCATGTCTGTCTGAAGCTTGTGAGCGAAATATCTTGAAAAATAAACGAACTACTAACTTCTAATCTGGTGTGTGGGTGTATCTTGGCATGAGGAACAACGCTATTGAAAATTGGGTCGCTACGTCAAAGTCCAAGATGGCTGCCGCCATGTATGTCTGAACCTTGTGAGCAGAATATCTTGAAAAATAAGCGAAGTACAAACTTCTAATCGGGTGTGTGTGTGTATCTAGGCATAAGGAAGAACGCTATTGAAAATTGGGTCGCCACGTCAAAATACAAGATGGCTGCCGCCATGTATGTCTGAACCTTGTGAGCGGAATATCTTGAAAAATAAGTGAAGTACCAACTTCTAATCTGGTGTGTGGGTGTATCTCGGCATAAGGAAGAACGCTATTGAAAATTGGGTCGCCACGTCAAAATCCAAGATGGCCGCCACCATATATATATATGTCTGAATCTTTTGAGCGAAATATCTTTAAAAGTAAACGAACTACTAACTTCTAATCTGGTGTGTGGGTGTATCGACACAAAGCGAAGTATGCTATTGAAAATTGGGTCGCGACGTCAAAATCCAAGATGGCCACCGCGATGTATGTCTGAACCTTGTGAGCGGAATATGTTGAAAAATAAGTGAAGTACCAACTTCTAATCTGGTGTGTCGGTGTAACTTGGCATAAGGAAGAACGCTATTGAAAATTGGGTCGCCACGTCAAAATCCAAGATGGCCGCCTTGCGTCTTCCACTTTGTCAACTCGCATCACTTCAATGACGGGGGTCCTAGGCGTAACGCTTGTTGAAGTTATTAAACACTGGACAAGGCAGTTTGAAGACTGAAATTTGTCAAGTTTACAATAATAAAAGTATTTTATAAAACTTACAAATGCATATAAAAACAAGAAAAAGAGCAATCAGAGATTGCAAACCCTCGCCAGAATGTATTTTCAGTGGTTTTTCAGGCTTTAGTGTTAAAACAAATATGGCGGCCGAACCACGTGACCGATGACGTCATTATCTTTTCCTAAACAAAGTTATTCCTCGATTATGCTCAAGGAATTTCATCTTGATCGGATGAAGTTTTGTAATTGTCGAATTATGACGTCATAATGGAGGCACCTATGACATCATCATTAAAATATTTTATTCCCCATGGAGAGTTCTTTACAATGAGCCATGTCTCATATTTTTTCTGTTCAGCGCTTTCGGAGATATGGAGGTGCAAAGTTTTTCGGTTTTTTCGAAGATGGCGGCCGAACCACGTGACCGATGACGTCATCATTATTATTTTTTCTCCAGTTTATGCCGACGTGGTGCTCATGAAATTTCATCTTGATTGGATGAAGTTTTGTACTTGTCGAATTGACGGCATAATGGAAACACCTATGACATCATCATTAACATATTTTTTCCCCTTGGAGAGTTCTTTACAATGAACCATCTCTCAATTTTTTCTATTCAGCACTTTCGGAGATATAGAGGTGCAAAATTTTTCTGTTTTTCCAAATGGCGTCCGAACCACGTGACCTATGACGTCATAATTATCATCAAAAAATTCTACAGGTGCAGTTGCACCTATGGTGAAAATTTCCTGTCAATCGGACTAAGGGTTGCAGAGAAAATCATTTATTCTATGCAGACAAACAGGCAGACAAACAAACAGACAGACAAACAAACAGACAAACAGACAGACAGACAGACAGACAGACAGACAAACGGACTCAAATGCAATACCCTCTCCTCTGGCGAGGGTAAATAATAATAATCAAATAAAGTTCCATTAATATACATATAATTATGTATCAAAATAAGTATCTACCATATAAGAGAGCTGTTGGTCTGTCTGTCTGTGTGTGTGTGTCTATCTGTCTGTGTGGGTCACCATTTTTTTCAGAGATGGCTGAACGGATCTTGGTCAAACTTTCAGAGGTTCATCAGTGAGTGCCTGCGAGTGTTTTAGGCCAAAAAACCCCAAACATTTTGTCCAAAAAAAAGTTCGTTTTTTTGGAGTAAAAAAAAAAATCGCCCGAAAGTGCCTAAACCATTTTATATTAATGACAGTAAAAAACAAGTACACATTCGCATAAATAAATACAAAACAATCACCAGACATTTGAATACAAATCACCCAAGTTCCTGAGAGCAGAAACTGAAGTAATATCTGTAGAAAAGAGAAAGAGAGCCAACTTTGCGACATAATTTGAGCTGGTCGAGTTTTGAGGTCAGATTGTGAGAGTTGATAAGTCGAATTACTTTTAATTCAGCTCTGTCCAGTAAGTATGTGGAGCTAGAACCTCCCCAGATGTGAGAGCTGCACTCTATCACCCCCCCACCCCACCCCCCCCCCCGCTCCATCCCCTCCCGGCAAAGCTGGGTACTTCTGCCAGTATGGAATAAACGAACAAACGCAATCAAACAATAATAAAAATATAACAAATTCTAACAACAAAATAACCAAAAATAGCAGAAAACTTAAAAAGATCAACAAACAGATATTATGCATGTAATTGTTTTTTATGCTGGCCTGGTGTTGGCTTAGCAGTTAGGGTACCGGCTTGGGATTCTAGGATCCTGGGTTCGAATCCCGGTCGATCGCTGAATTAACGCCAGGGGCGTTGACTCAGCCTGTCATCCTTCCGAGGTCGGCAAATTGAGTACCAATTCACTGGTATGTGTCGCAAAACGCGACCAACAGGGTTGGCGGCAGGAAGGGCATCCGGCCATAAAACATTGCTTCAAAAAGGGGACCAAGGTGCCCCAAAAAGGCCAACCCCCGCTCTGCAGGGAAAAATGGCCTCTAAAGGTGGTTTATTTTTTAAATTGATTTTGTGCACCGACATAACAGAATGAAGCATTTCAATCAAAAAAGGAATTGTTGAAAATCTTGTATCACTGAGTCTTACACCAAGGTAGGTCAAGATGTTGAGCATTCCTGAGTTGCATATTATATCGAGACACAGATTGTCGGGTCGGATGAAGAATGTCACGGTGATGATCACATTTAGAAGATCAAGTCCAAAACGCAAGAGAAGCTCATTCCTGCATTCGCTCAACAACTGCATACCAAAATGACAACGTTGTTGCGCGTCGGACTGAAAAGTTGGCTACGCAATAAAACGGAGCGCACTCTTCTGGAGTCGTTCAATCTCATCACTCTGCGCCCTTGCAATGCCAGAACTCCACGTGGGCACACCAAACTCAAAACTCTTAAACTATTCTCTCCTTCTGACTATTCTCTCCTTCTTCACTTTTCTATCAATGCAGCTCTTTTATTTAGGCCTGGCCTCAATGAGGACTACATGGTCCATGCCTAGAGCCTTCTGCATATTAAAAAAAAAAGAAGAAGTTAGGACAGGAATTTGTAACTTGGCCAGGGTGCTGGTGATAGCTCGCCGACTCACGCAAAGGACACCCTGGGTCTTTATCATCCACCAAGTAATTCTCGCAGACGGGATGCCAGACTTTCCTCCGTGGGATGGCACAATTATTGAATCGCCCTGTCATTCCCCTTTTGGATTGCTTGTTCTTAAATAGAAATATCGTTTACACTCTATCATATCCTGCGTCAGAGTGGCGACCTATCAAGGATGGTTCCTCCCACCACCTTCAGTGTTGTAGTCGAGTGCACCTAGTCCGAGTCAGAATCCGAGTCCGAGTCCAAGCTGTCAGAATCTGAGTACTTAGCATTCCGACTCCAAGTTCTGTTCTTTTTTCCTGTGCTTTGGACCTGCCTATGGCTACAAAGGTCTCGGATGCCAAATTTGGTGACGAGAAGCTATCTGTTATTTTTCAGCGATTTGCCAACCTCCGAACCCGAACATACACACTTGTGCAGGCAAAAATTTTGTTGTACTGTGCACTTGGTGGCACAAACGTTCCAGCTGGTGTATTTCATTGATTTTACATTGTGCAAGTGCATGCGGGCACTCGTTGTTAGGGTTGTTAGGGTTCTCCACCATATACAAAATGTGCATGTTCATCATGTCGTTTAAAGGTGTTTGACTTTGGGTGAGTTTCTTATGCCATATCATGTTATGCTAAACTATCTTGTTTCCCTTCAGTGAAGTTGATCGACATCGCAACAAAAGATCCAGACAGGCACCGAGCAGTCCTCGTTTTGGAGTATGTGGAAACAGGTAAGGTTTCTGACGTCATTTTGCCGAAAATCCACTGTTTGTGTCGATCAAGTCCACTTTTCCTTGAGCAGGTAAATAAGTTAGTAATTAGTAAACATGAATTATGATGTCCTGATTGTTGGACCATCTCTTTCGGTTCTCACAATCTCAGTTTCACCTTGTCACTCCGGCACCATTGTCAAAAACAACCAAATTATCTCTTTTTCTTGTCAGACACAGGAGGTGGTTTGGTTTCTTAACTTTATAGGCTTCACCATCAGCCATGATGTGGATCACATATCAAAGCTGTTTTCCAAACTGAGCTGCAGAGTCCATCACTCCAAATAATTCCTTAAACTCCTCGCCTTCATGGTGTCTGTGTTGGCCAATGGAGACCTCTTGAGAGCTTTATATTCCACAGGATCCAGGAGACCCGTTTGTGATTGTGCTTCCTCTCACATTGGTGATGAGATGGCAGCATCCATCACAAGCTGATTTGGTTTCTGTAAAATAGGAAGATCTCATATAATAATCATGTCACGTGATGAGGCTGAAACACATTACCAGTTCTTCACATGGCAGATGGAGTGGCTCATCTCATTTATGCGGCATGTCAAAAGACAGAGTGTCTTGGAAGAGACTGATAAGTCTCCCGCTCCTTCACAACACAAGTTCCTCCAGTAATCCCTACCTGGTTCAATTCTCTCTTTTAAACTTAAATGAGTACAGGACTACTGTCAGCTGGTGCACACCCATCTCATGTCACCCTACATCCTTTCCTCACTATTTTTTTCCCCATGAATCCTCTTTTCATTCTACCCTTCACTTCCAGTGTCCTGTGTTTACTCCCCCCCCCCCCCCCCCCTCTCTCTCTCCCTCCCTTTTTCCTGTTCATTCTTTCCCCAACTTGTGTCCAACTTTGGCCCTCTACCACCTTCGTCTTCCATGACCTTTGATTCTGCAAGCAAATTTTTATATTTTTGATTTTGTGTTTATTTTAACAATGAAATATTCAAAAACAAAACAACTTTTCCTCTATTCGTTTCTGAAAAATGAAAAATCTCACTGCCTTGCCCTTGCATGTTGCTGTCTGATGTGTGCAGGTTCCCTTGCTTCCCAACTTCGTTTTCTGAGGAAGTTACCAGAAAGAGAGTTGTGTTTTCCCATGAAGCAGGTGAGCTGAAGTTGGTTTCAGCCTCAGTGTGATGTTTATGACATGGTTTGAAATATTAAATAATGAATATGAAATATGAAATATGTTGAAATATGAGAATTGCACTCAAAATTGTAAATTCTTCACAACCACAATCTCTGTCCATGTTTGAATATTTCCTCTGTAAATGATGTACACCGTCCTCCCCCCAGATGGCTGATGCTTTTGAGTACATGCACTCCCGGAACTTTGTGCACAGGGATATAAAGGTAACCAACTACACCAATGCGCAGACTGTGATACGTGCTGCGTAACACTGCAATGAAAACCATTTTTTGTTTAAGCAAAGGAGGGATAGCCTGGTGTTGGCTTTGCGGTTAGGGTGCCGGCTTGGGATCCTATGATCCTGGGTTCGAATCCTGGTCGATCGCTGAATAAACACCGCAGGAGGCGACCAACAGGGTTGGCGGCAGGAAGGGCATCCGGCTATAAAACATTGCTTCAAAAAGGGGACCACGGTGCCCAAGAAAGGCCAACCCCTGCTCTGCGGGGAAAAATGGCCTCTGAAGGTGGTTGGTTGAAGCAAAGGAAGGAATGAGAGTGGGAAGTGGAGGGGGCAGGAAATATCAAAATTCATATTGTTGGGTAATGACCTACAATGGAGGGAATGAGGGGGAATCTGTCACATATGGGTCCTTTTTGTGTTCATTACAAAATGAATTGAACTTGAAGTGTTAATGGAAAGTAATATATCAAAATTAAATACCCATTCCAGCTTGGTTGTAGTCTTGTGAAAAAGACAGCATTCAACATAATTTATCACCAAAGGTTTTATGTTTTTTAACATGCTTTTTGTTTATTCTCCAGCCACAAAACGTGCTTTTCAGCAACAAGGGGATTGTGAAGGTCATCGACTTTCACCTTGCCACACCTTTCAAACATGGCCAAATTTTTTATGACTACGGGGGCACACCTGGCTATATGGCACCAGAGATGGCAAAAATGCATGGCTACAAAGGTCCCGCAGTCGATGTGTGGGCACTTGGCGTCCTATTCACGAAATTATTTGGTGGACTTCGCTTTAATGGACGTGATATTATTGAAGTGAGTATTGTTTATAATGGTGTCATGATCATGAACGTGGTGTGAAGGAGATGCAGTTGCTAAGGGTGTGTTGCATGAAGGGAGTCTTGAATGTTTCACATACAGTGCCTTGGGAATTAATTTATACCACTTGACTTTTTCCTCTTTTTGTTGTGTTACAGCCTGAATTTAAAATGGATTAAATTGACATTTTTTGTTACTGATCGACACATAATACCCCATAATGTCAGTGGGTTTTAAAATACATATATATTTTTTCAAAATAATTTAAAATGAAAAGCTGAAATGTCAATAAGTCTTCAACCCCTTTGCTATGACTCTCCAAATTGAGGTCATGTACATCCAATTTCCCTATGATCGTCCTTGAGATGTCTCCTGAACTTTATTGGGGTGCACACGAGGCCAGTTCAATTGATTGGACATCATTTAAAAAGAAAGGCACCTTTCTACATAAGGTCCCACAGTTGACAGTGCATGTCATAACAGAAATGTGACTATGAAGTCCAAGATACTGTCCGTAGAACTCCGAGATAGAATTCTGAGGATGCGTAGATATGGGGTGGGAGATAAAACAATTTCTCGTGTTTTGAAAGTTCCCAAGAGCACAGTGAGCTCCATCATGAGGAATAAGCAAATAATATGGAACTACTAGTTAGGTCCAAAACTTCAATTCCGTGACCATTTTCTGGCTAGTAAGGTTTGACGATTGATTTGACTTCTATTGACATTTTATAACAAAAATAGCCTCTATGTGGCTCCAAAAAATCCCGGCATTTTTCGCCGGAGGCCCGAATCCAAGATGACCGCCGGCACTATCTTGAAAAATTAAGTTTTGAACCAGAACACCTAGAATCACGTACAAAGACACTTTTTTGGGTAATTTGACCACGAGGATTCCGAATCTGACATTAGTTTGACGTTATGACATTATTTTGACCCAGAAATCCAAGTTGGCCACCATCCAGTAGAGCGAAAATGCAACTTTTGTACTTAAACATGTTAAAGAAACTACCTCCATAAGGATATCTTGCAGTAAAGTAATTGATGATTGCATGACAAGTAAACTCATTACACTTCAAAATAAGCTATTTTTAATAGCTGTGACTTGAACAGTTTTCAAATGAAGTAATTAATCAATATGACCTTTGATTATACGATTAGTCCGAATCAGAGCATTCTGCTTCACTAGAATCTGAATCATCAGATTCCGATGAATCTCCCCGCCTTTGTACATCATCATCTCGCTCCTCATTCCCCTCCTGGCTCTCATCTTCCTCACTCTCTTCAGCTGGCCCTGGTGCAGGTAGATGTGTCGGGAGAGCAGGTTGCGTGTGGCGGACACGGCGACAGCGACCACCCACCAGCTCCCAGCCATGTACGAGTGGCGAGGGGTGGTGTTTCTTGGAGGGATGACACACAAGATATGCCAAGTAGTTTGCTCGGAGGCAGTGTTGGCGTAGGCTGTCTGCATCTGGAGGGAGACGGATAAATGATTTGTTTTTCAGTGTCTTCCACTTTGCTGCACGGGCCTCAGCCATGGTGCTACTCTTTTCGTCGCCATAGATGACATGTCGTGTGAACTGGAAGAGCTCCTCTAGCACCTCCTCCTCAAGGTCAAGGCTATCTCCACACAGCGAGAGCTGCCGTCGAGCCACAGGGCTCTTCGCCACCCGGTCATACACCAACTTCTTACCCTTGCCATAGAAGCCTGAGTTGGCATCACAGCCTGTCATACAGTGCAGATAGTCTCCTTCTTCCTCTTGATACAGAGCTTTCCGGGCAGCTGCTGCGAGATGACTGCTGTTGCGACATAGGCATCGGTATCAGCGGTATCAATGACAACAGGGCCACTGTAGCCTGATTCACGCAGAACTGCGTAAGCAGAAAAGAGGACAGTATCAGCCTCAGACTGGTCAAAGCTGTAGTTCTCCATTGGTTGCTGGGTTGACAAATTGGTGCAGTGGGAGCCAACAGAGTAGACAATCTCTGCATCAACACTCTCTGCAAGGTCCGTCAGGTAGGTGCATATCAGCTTTTGCATCCGCCCCTTGTTGCTGACGCTACATAGAAGTGTTTTGAATGCTTGGGCAGAAGGGAAGGGGTCATTCAATTTCATGTAGGTGTTGGGTATATGTGCCTTACCCTGTACCCGCAGGTCTCGCTCGTCATCTTTAGTAGAGTATGGTGTGTCATATGGGTCATTCACACAGAAGATACGTTCAGCATCACCATGGCGGGCAAGGATGATGGAAGACACCTTGTGGACATAGTCTGACCAGTTGTATGGGGTGCCATGTTGCGTCTGTCGATCCTCTGCTGATGGAGTTGCCATCTTCCAAATCATGCCCATGTCGATGAGAGCGGTGTAGGGTTCCTGCAGATCTACAGATTGCAGAGAGAGTTTCTGGATGAGCTTACTCTTCTGTGTCTTCCTGTATGTTCCGTTGGAGTTGAATAAAGCCACACACTCCTCAACAACACGATGTTCCAGCAACTCAGTGAGGTCCACAAGATGACTGACCTCAACCAGGTTGATCACTGCCTTGAGAGCATTCTGCTCCATTTCAGCAGCTCTCGTTTTGAGTTCCTCCCTGGGCTTCTCCGTGTCTGGCATCTTGGCAAATGTCAAGCAAGCGTTTACTCAGAGGGACAGGTGCATGAAGGGAGGTATTCTTACTGAATACCCGCTCCTGCAAGAAGCTGGTCAACTTTTCCTCCCCTGCAGCATGGGCAGAATTGAAGTCCACAACGAGCTCATTAGAGGCAGGCATGGCTGACTAGGGTGCGGAGTGTGGGTGAGGATGGGTTGAATGGAAAGGAGTCAAACTCATGTATGCAGGCTACCAGGTCCTGCATGCACTGCTCATCTTCTCGCATTCGTTTTGGGCCACATTCAATGTGCTTCCTCTTGGCTTTTTTTCGGTTGGCCAGGGCATTATGAGCCGCCCGGATCTGGGCTACATTGTTCACATTTCTGGAGTGCACCAGCAGCTGCTTCTCATTCTTGAGGATGGAGAGCCAGCCAGACTTCATTTTGCTGCCCTTGTTCATGGTGCATTCGATCCACATGTCTCAGGCCATGTTGGAGTAGGGGTTGCCTGTGATGGACTGAGCGAAGTCAGTCCGAAGGAAGGTGACCTGATCAGCAGGGAGATTTGTCATCATTGCCCAGAAGTCAGATAGCCACCTCCCATACCTATTGTTGTCGTACGCTACCATCCATGGCAGCATGGCGCGCAGAGAGCTGACGTACTCGTCCCAGTTACAGATATGGACTGCGTGGACATTCTGCATTAGTGCATCTGTCATGGACAGGAAGTCCCTCCAGTAGTCTGCCATGTCACTGGCCTCCACATGGATGAATAAGTCAGTGATAAGGCTGTCCAGGTCAGCATCCTCCTCCAGTGCTGCATGAGCAGCAGCATGGGATTCTTGGGAAAGACTAGTATCTCTCAGAAACTCGAGGTTCTCCCTCGTCTCATCAGCCAGGCAGGGCACGAGCCTCTCCTGCACCAGCTGACTCATGAGCGCCTCATACATAAGCCTCAAGCAACACAGCCCCCTTTTGTAATGCTTGCCTTTCAGCGCACGATCAACGGAGCCCTCGGCAATAACTCCTGCTGCCACGAGTACATCTCCTAACTCACTCCCGTTGTAGCGCTTGTATATAGCACTCATCATCACACACTGTGTATGGAAGGGACCTAGAAAGGGCACAATGTCATGGTATTTCTTTAGGTTCTCGGCCTTGAGCAGGGTAATGAAGACGTACACGGGATGATCTCCCACTAAGAAGGCGAAAGGCATGTGCTTGGTGGCAATGATGATAGAAAGCTTGTCCATGATGTCATTCACAACTGACTTGTTGGGTGGTTGATTGTAGGACATATGAAAATAAGCCTTGCTCTTCCCTTGCTCCACATTTAAACCAGCATAAAACCCATTGTATGAAGGGATAGCCTGCTCAGCTGCATCAGGGCGGTCACCATCCACGTCCACACGAGCAAGGGCATGAAAAATGCTCCGCTTGCACTGATGCTTTGTACTTGATGAGAACATAGTGGGCTTTGGCCGGATGGGAGGCTCCCCACGTTTTATCGTCCTATACGGCTTAACTACCTGCATCTCAGATGCCTTCTCAGTTAGTGCCTGTGACACAGTCTTTGCGCCTGTGATGCGTGTTTGCTCATCCTGGATGTTAGCCTCATAATCCGGTACTAGACGTTCTAGACGCTGCAGAAACATCCAGTTACAGCGGTGTGCAGTACCCCCTCCTGTCAACGTGTCGTTGGTAAAGTCATCATTGTCAATGATACTAATGCTTGGTTCTCCCTCAGCGATCTCATCAGGACAGATCAAACATCGCTCGAGGTCATGCATGGTCCAGAGGTCACGTAGGAGAAGCACATTCGGGTAGCTGATCCCCATGCCCAGCTTGTAGTACGAGTCAATAAGCTCCTTGCTGCGAGTCATCCCATGAAGGGTGACGGTGGCATTGATGGCAGTAGTGGTGGGTCACTTTGTAATGTACTGCGTGATGAGAGAGGTGAGAGAGAGTGTGCTGGGAGACAGATCTACCTCCTTCTTCCCCTACAAAGCAGATAGCAGCTGCACCATGAGAGGCGAGAGCTCTTCCTCCTCTTCTAGCTCCTCGACTCTTGGCGGCCATGGGATGGGTTTGATTGACTTGACATCATCCTTGAGCCGCTTAGCCACATTGTGCACCAGTTGTTCACTGCTAACACCGATGGCGGAGAGTGCTGCTTCAACATATGAACCACCCCCAGACGTGTCATAGACTAGGTCGCTCTGGTTTCTCTGAGGGCGGGAGTGGAAGCCGATCTTGCCCTCAAACTCCCGGGTCAGGATATCTTTGATAAAGGATGACTTGATGCTGGATGTTGAGAAGCCATACCGAGATATGATAGAGCTGTAGTCTTTGAGGAGGCTCTGTAGTGACCTTAGCTCACGTTCCTCAAAGATAACTGTTCTGATGTGGTCAAAGAAGATAGTCTGAGCCTCATGGAGATTGACATTGTGCATGCGTGGGAGTTTGTCATCTTCACTCATTTTCTGGTAACTACGCACATATTTCAACCAGCATTTGTTGTGATATCTGATCTCAATCGCATATGGGTCATCAGCTGCATAATCGATCACACAGTTGATTCTGTCTCGCATGCTCTGATATTCGAGGACCACCGTGTGACTCTTGAACGTTGCCCATGCATTATCATACGAAATCAGGGACAGCTTTGATTCTGGGTGCTTTGCCGACTCCGGTTTACAGCACCAGACACATTTTGTTTTTTCATGTATCAGCCCTTCTACACTTGATCGCAGCCGCTTGGCAGGTGGAGAAGCAGCCGGGGGGAAAGCCTCAGACATGGACGAAGACTGAGATTGGCATTCCTTGACTTCTCGTTTTTTCTGTCTTGTCTTGGCCTGCTCCAGTTTATTAGCATTCCATAAGGTCAGCCTACATGATTTATGGACACATTGTCTGCCGGGACCATTATCCCAATTGACTGTTGCATAAACGTCTCCGAACTTGTCAAGACCGCTCCATAACAGGGCTTTTTTCTTGAGATTTTCCCAACTCTCAACGGAGGTAACGACATCAGTGGCTTCATTGCAAAGCCCGCCAAACTGGAGGACACACGGAACAGTGGACATTCTCTTGACAGCTATCTTCTGAATACTGCGCTTCTCAGTGCCGTCTCATTTGCTCGTATACTCCCTGGAAAGACAGAAATAAGTATATGACATTACACACACAGACAAATAAAAAACAAGAAAATAGCAATTCACTAATCAGGACCTCAATTCCGTGGCCAGTATAGATTTAGCCAAAATAATGTGTTAATTCATGATCATATGTTCTCCCATTTAAAAGTTACATTTTCGCTCTACTGGATGGTGGTCATCTTGGATTTCTGGGTCAAAATAATGTCATAACATCAAACTAATGTCAGATTCGGAATCCTCGTGGTCAAATTACCCAAAAAAGTGTCTTTGTACGTGATTCTAGGTGTTCTGGTTCAAAACTTAATTTTTCAAGATAGTGCCGGCGGTCATCTTGGATTCTGGCCTCTGGCGAAAAATGCCGGGATTTTTGGGAGGGACATAGAGGCTATTTTTGTTATAAAATGTCATTAGAAGTCAAATCAATCGTCAAACCTTACTAGCCAGAAAATGGTCACGGAATTGAAGTTTTGGACCTAACTATACCCAGACTCTTCCGGGGGTAGTCCCTTGTTGTCCAACCAAACTGAGCAACCCGGAAAGAAGAACCTTTGTCAGAGAGGTGACCAAGAACGCAATCACCACTCTGACAGAACCACAGAGTTCCTTGGCTGAGAAGGGAGAACCTGCCGGGTGGACAACAGTCGCTGCAGCACTTCACAGATCTAGGCTTTATGAGAGAGTGGCCAGACGGAGGCCATTCCTGAGAAAAACGCACGACAGCATGCCTGGATTTTGCAAAAGGGCACGTGAAAGTCTCAGAGCAAGTGGCAAATGATTCTGTGGTCTGATGAGACAAAAATTGAACTATTTGGCCTGAATGCAAAGGGCTATGTCTGGAGGAAAAACAAGCACAGCCCATCACCCATCTAACACCATCACTGCTGTGAAGCATGGTGGTGGCAGCATCATGCTATGAGGATGCTTTTCAGCGGCAGCGACTGGGAGACTTGCAAGGATAGAGGAAATAATGTAGGTGGTTCGTGTACAGCCACCCGGCTGCTGGTTGCATCATCTTTCGGTGGGCGCATCTGCCGCTGATGAAATGCCTCTCCTTAACCAGTTATTTGGTGCTCATTTTGCCGAGCTCGGAACATTGACAGGCTGAGTCAACCCCACCTGGCCTTAATGCAACGGGATTCAAACTCAGGACCTCAGGATCCCAAGCCAGCCGCCTTAACCATGAGGCCAACACCAGGTGATGAGGCAAGAATGAATGGACCCAAATACAGACAAGTCCTTGAGGAGAACCTGCTTCAGAGTGCACAAGACCTTAGACCGGCAAAGATTTATGTTCCAACAGGGCAATGACCCCAAGCATACTGCCAAAGCAACACAGGAATGGCTTGAGAACAAAGAACGTGAAAGTCCTTCAGTGGCCCAGCCATAGCCCAGACTTTAATCGCATTGACAATCTGTGGGAAGACTTGAAGAATGATGTTCACCGACACTCCTCAACCAACTTGACAGAGCTTGATCAAATCTGCAATGCAGAATGGGAGAAAGTCCCCAAATCCAGATGTGCAAAACCGATACATACCGAAGAAGACTTAAAGCTTTAATTGCTGCCCAAAGGTGCTTCTACGAAGTATTGACTCATGGGTTTGAATACTTATGCATATTAGATATTTCTGTATTTCACTGTCAATTATTTTGTAAAAAATTCTTTTTTTTTAAAATCCACTTTGGCATTATGGGGTGCCAAATCTTCCTGTGTATTGACAGCGGCGGTGTATCAACCGCACCCTGTTTTTCACTCTCCAAAAAAACAATCATTAACCCCACCGGCAAAGCTTGATGTGAGACTGGAAATGCGTCGTCTTATCAGCTGTGTCATCGCGTCGATGTTGGGTGATGTGTGTGCGGCACCGAACCGACAGATCATGGCATGCCCTTCAATGTGTAGGCCCACAACGGGCTCGTCTTGATGTCCACAATGTCATCCTCCTTGGCAAAGCTCCGTGCCTTCAACCTGAGAGCAAGTGTTGAGCAAGTGTTGCAAATGAAAACATGTAAATTAAAACTGCTTTCCCATTACAACAGGAAGAGGTTAATATGGAGGGTTTCCGGAAACTGAGAGAGCGGAAGACGATGGAGAGGGAAGGCAATCTAGCCAGAATCCGGGTCTTCTCATGAACACGTTTTCATGTTGTTCAGTGCGAAAATGTAATCGCCGCATTGCAAACGCACTCGAGTTACGCAATTCCTAAAAATGGTGTAAATGACAGATGTGCACTACTCCAAAAATGCGCAAACAGAACACACTTAAAACGCGAACATACCATACTGGAACTGGAATGTACGCCATTAAAGAGTGTGTTGATGTTACACACTAGGAAATGGTCTTTTTTTTTTTGAATTTAAATCGTGTATTTTTATCCTTTCTGTGTGGAAGAAAAATTTAATCTGAATCACTTTACGAGTTAATTCTGAAATCTAATGAAGCGATCTGCAGCGGAGGTGAGGGGAGGAGCCCAAAATAGGTATTTCCTTTCTTCTCAGAAACTACACACACAGTTTTGATGAAACTTGACCACAACCTTCATCACACGTGTTGTACAAAAAGTTTTTCACAGCATTAAATAAATCGGGCATTAAGGGGGTCTTTAGGGGGGGGGTGATTGACCCCCCCTCCCCCCCAAAAGTAGGTGTGTGCTCTATTCTCTGAAACGAAACATCACCCCAGATGTATTGACGTTTGTTTCCGGCATTTAAAAAATCAGGATATATGGAGGTCGATGAGGCGGTTGCCCCCCAAAAATAGGTATTTGCTTTCTTCTTCGAAACTACACCCAATTTCGATGAAAATTGACGACAACCATCGCCACCCATAATGCATCAAAGTTTGTTCACGGCATGAATAAATTAGGGTTTGAGGCTATGTGCGGGGGGTTTGAACCCCCTTAAAGAGGTATCTGCTCTCTTCTCCGAAACTACAAACACAATTTTGATGAAGCTTGATCACAACTTTCATCACCCGTGACATACCAATGTTTGTTGAAGGCATTAGAAAAATTGGGGTCTCAGGAGGTATATGTGTGGTTGGGTGTGGGGCGTTGACCCCCCAAAATAGGTATTGTTTTTTTTGTTTGATTGATTGTTTAAAGTCTTATGATTGTGTTGGTATGGTTCTACATGCTGCACTGTCTTCTAGCAATCGTTGAAATTGGTTTAAAATAGGTGATACTGTTAAAATACCTTTAGTCAGTGAAGTATACTGCCTTATTCTACCAGTATTGCCTCTATTTTTTAAAAGCAGAATTATATTCCACATATAATCTCTATTTAAACATAACGCAATGTATACACTTTACAAAAATCTATCTTGGTTATTATGAGCCCCTTCTGATTGGGGGCCTGACACCGAGGCGCCATAGGAGCCATTTTAAACACGGCCCTGGAGCTCTAAACATTTCCCGATATGTAGAATGCGGATCTGCTGGTAAATGTGTGACAATTGGAATATAATTGAAGTTCAGCATTTATTGTTTTTAAGATTTTTTTTCTTTCTATATCTGTGTATTAACCACACCCCCAAGTTTTAACTTTTTTGTGGATAAAAAAGCGTGGTTAATACACCAGAAAATACGGTATTATGTGTCGATCAGTGACAAAAAAATCTCAATGTAATCCATTTTAAATTCCGGCTACAACACAACAAAATGTTTTTTTTTAAGTCAAGTGGTATGAATACTTTCTGAAGGCACTGTATCAGGAACAATTGATGAATGAAAATGTATTTTATACATTTCAAGTCAAAACTTGGTCATTGCAACAGTGAGTGCTTGTTTGGAATATGCTTATTATGCAAATGTATTATTTGATTGCGACGAATGTTTAGGGTTCGGTCACAAATACATTTGTTTTGCTTCTTTGCAGGTATCACATGACAAGACTGACTTCAATGTGGAAAACAGTCCACCAACCTTTGCAAGAGAAACATTGGTTTCCCTTCTGACTGCGATGCTTCAGGAGGATCCAATGGAGAGGCTCACTATGACGGTGAGGGATTGATACAGTTTTGAACTGCAGTTTTATTTGCATGAACAGGAATGTTCACTCATGACAGGGTTACTGACCTATTGTTATTGTGGATCAAAATGCAATTGCTCACCAGTGCAGGTGTTTCCTGATCATGTTTATATTTGTTTCCAACACATCCATTGTTTTGCAGGAAATTGTGAACCACACATGGTTCAAGGAAAATCACCAGGTGGAATTTTAATGGTAACCGGCACTCCTTTTGTACTCTTTTTACATCTTCAGTTCTTATTGTTTCTCTGCAAAATGGAGCGTAATGGAAGAGTATGGTGATAGAGTACGTGAACTTATATTAGGGCAGCAGGGCGAGTCTTGAACAAAATAAACATGAACTTCTGGTTCCAGGTCCGAGTGCGTTAAACTTCAATCGTGCCATGTGTCTTTCCAGTTTATCAAAGCTAAATGTTCGGACAAGATCCGTTGTCTCTCCATGTTTGTAGCTCTGCCACCATCAGCAGGCGTAGGTTATGTTGTTCTCGCCCCTGTCTTTCTTTTTATTTTTGTCTGTGAAGAGGATATCTGAGTTGTGGACGGATTCTGAGAAATTTGATGGAGAGGTTGAGTGTGTGACAAAGATGAAATTATGAAATTTTGGTGAAGATTCGGATCTGAGATTTTAAAAAGTGATTCCTCACCATTGAGTGATAAGCTCCGGCTGAAACTGATATATAGCAGAATTGGTCCAAATTTGGTGAATATCCCAATCCCAATAAGAGAGTTTTTTAAGTTTCAAGTGATTCTTCACCATTAAGTGATATGGCTAAAAACGATATAGAGCATGGCATTGTGGGCGAGTTATAACAAAATTAGGTGCATGATTTGCATAGGTGACAAGAACAAGGCAGTTTGATTTTGGTTCACATCTGGAATCGGATCCGGCCTATTGGTTGGATACAAAACATAAACTGCTAAACCTTTCAGAGATATTAGTTCCACCGAATGCCAATGCTAGTCTATTTGTCTATTCTCCTCCAGTCTGTTTGTCCGTTCAGGTGTCTGTCTGTTCACTTCAAAATAAAGTCACCACTGCTTTTAAGCGGTGAAGCCGCTTCAAAATTTGTGTATGTCCTTCCGGAAAAATGAAGAAGAAGAACCTCTAACCCACTGTTTAATTCTCAAGGGTTCCAAAGGCTTAGCCTTGGTGTTGGCTTCCCTGGTGTTGGCTTAGCGGTTAGGGTGCCAGCTTGGGATCCGAGGATCCTGGGTTCGAATCTCGGTCGACCGCTGAATTAACACCAGGGGGTTGACTCAGCCTGTCATCCTTCCGAGGTCGGCAAATTGAGTACCAGCTTGCTGGGATGAATGATCCCGGTGTGTACCCCGGTTTAGAATAGGTACACCGTATCCCTGCGCATAGTAAGAGGCGACCAAGGGTTGGCGTCAGGAAGGGCATCCGGCCATAAAAACATTGCCTCAAACAGGGAACCATGATTGTCATGGGGCCCGCAAGGCTAACCCCCGCTCTAGCGGGGAAAATGGCCTTAAAATGATCATTCATTCATTCATATTCCAAAGGGTAATTCTAATTGGTTCTAAAGGTATATAAACGATAATTCTAATTAATAATAACAGGCGATTTCAAAGGTTTCTGAAGGGTAATTCTAATGGATTCTAAAGGGTGATTCTCATGTGTTGCAAAGGTTTAAAAAGCTCAGGTCCAAATAGTTCTAATGGGTAATTCTAGAGGGTTCAAAAGGTTAATTCTAAAGGTTTACAAAGTGTAACGTGATTTGGGTTTTAATGCCTGGTTTTATGGGGTTATTAAGGGTAATTGTAATGGGTTTTGTGCGTTTCTCGGCTTTGCCAATTTCATATTAAAATGCCAAACAGAACCGCTTCCTTCGGACACTGGTGCGATTTTTATTTTTTTTATTTTTTATTGTTTAAAAAGTCGAATTTTTCCCCAATTTATCGGGATTTGTTTGGGTTGGGTCTTAACCGTTATCAGCGGCAATCAAAAATGATATCACATAAAAATGATATCAGAATAGATCATGGAAGAGCTGAAAATGCTTTAGCTTTGTGAGGCCTCAAAGCATGGAACTTTTTACCATTAATGAAATCAAAACCTGAGACCCCACGAACAAACCACTTTTTATGGCGTAGCCCGTATGGCAAAGCCATCGAGAACAGTGTTTGTCTGTCCATATGTACAGTCACGTGAAAAAGTAAGTACACCCCATGTAAAGTTTTGACTTTTTCAACATATTTCAACACACAGCTATTTGATGTTCATTTCAACAATATTGATAGATAAAGGTGATATAATATAACAAATATCATGAAACATTGACATTTTGTAGTGCACTGTATATTTTAAATAAACATAAATGCAAATTTTGCATGTGGAAAAAGTAAGTACACCCTTTGTTTTTTTGGTTTTTGTTGGAAACAGAATCGAGGCTCGTGAAAGAGCTAACATTTATTTCACAAACAAATCAAACAGACAAACAAAATATATAAAAAGAGGGAGCGGTAGACGAGATGGGCAGAGGAGGGGAAGCACACAAACACAACATTTGAGAGCAGGGACATCAGGAGATGTGTGGGAGGGAGAGGGCTTGGGGGGAGGAGGCGGGGCAAGGGGGGGGGGTGGGAGAACAAGGACACCAAGGACTTCCAGGGCAGAAGTTGGTATTTCAAAAAAGTGGATTTGGGGTGAAATTAGCAGGGGTAGAAAAGATCAAGGTTTTGGATTGGGGAAGATAAGAGATGGTGGTCAACAGCTGTTTTAAAGACCTGGAGGGAGGAGTGGGATTGAACAGAGTGAGGGTGTTTGTTCCAGAGGTGGGAGAAAAGAGGAATGAAGGAGTGAAGGTGAGCAGAGAGTCTTGATTTTGGCAGTTTAACCATAAGAGGGTTGCAGGCAGATCTTGTGCGACCTGTAGGAATAGTTGGGGGACAGAGCCCAGAGAGAGCTGGGGGGGCAAGGCCAGAGAGGAGTGTGTAGAAGATGGAAAGACCACCAACCTGCCTGCGGTGAGTGAGTGAAAGGCCCTTGGAGCTTCATCGCGGGAGATTCCAATGATTCTGAACGCTTTGGTTTCAACAGCGTGAAGACGAGCTAGGTGTGAGGCAGGAGCACAAGCCCAGAGGGGGGAGCAGTATTCCATTGAGCTGCGGATGACAGCCTTGTATGTGGTGAGGACCTCAGGTGTGCCAAGGAAGGACTTCGCACGACGGAGGATGCCCAGTCGGCGACTGGCTTTGGAGGCCAGATTTGAAATGTAGTTTTCCCAGGAAAGATCATGGCAGACAGTGAGACCCAAAAGCTTGAGTGACAGAACGTATTGGAGAGGATTATTCAGAAAGTGAATGGGAGGGTTGTCCAGTCGGTCGTTTCGGAGAGACATCGTAAGAGTGTGAGATTTGTCAGGATTGAAAGACATGTTCCACTTGTTTGCCCAGTCTGTGATTTTGTCCAGGTCGGCAGAGAGTGAGGAGGCTGCAGACTGCCGATCTGAGGGATGTGGAATGGAGCGACAGAGAGTGGAGTCATCAGCAAAGAGATAGAGAGGATTTTCAAGAGAGTCAGTGAGATCATTGATGAAGACCAGAAAAAGCACAGGGCCCATAACACTGCCTTGGGGAACTCCAGCCTGAACAGGAAGAGGAGATGAGAGAAACCCATTCAGGGCCACACGTTGACTACGACTAGAGAGGACGTCCGCCAGCCATGTGTGGAGATTTCCATGGATACCAAAGGAGGAGAGTTTGGTGAGCAGAGGGGGTGCCAGACCGTATCGAAGGCACGTGATATGCCAAGGGAGACAGCTCTAATTTCCTGTTTGGCATTGCGGACCTCCATCCATTGTTGAGAAAGCAGAAGCAGCATGTCCAGAGTAGAGTGACCAGGTCTGAAACCAAATTGATGATCAGAGATCAAGCCATTGGAGAAGAGGAAAGATTTCATAACCGAAGCAATGATGGATGCCATGACTTTGCTGATAATTGGGAGAAGGCTGATTGGTCTTTAGTTGCTAGGATCTGTTTTTGCACCTTTTATGTGCAAAGCGGTGATGTTGACTGATTTCCAAGCAGATGCAGATGACCTTGAGCAAAAGAGAGGGTGAAGAGAACAGAGAGAGGGAGTGAAAGAGCGGAAGAACAGGATTTTAGGACCTGTGGGCTGATGCCGTCAGGTCCAGTTGCAGAATCAGAGTCGAGGGTTGACAGAAACTTTTCCACCTTGTCAGGAGGAAAGGACACGGAGTCCAGGAGCAGCTGGGTATGACTGGGTACGGTGGGTACAGAGAGGGACGGGTTTGGGACACACGATTTAGAGGCAAACACAGAGTTGAGGCATTCAGCTTTTTCACGTGCGGAGTCAGCCGTGTAGCCATTTGAGGTGAGGGAGGGGATGCAGGGAGAACAAACACCAGAAACAGATTTGACCAGACGCCACCAGGATTTGGAAGAGGGAGACAGATAAGAGAGTTCGGTCTTGAGAACGGAGAGATATTGGCTCTTATAGGTGGTATAATAATAGTTTGTTTTTTTTTGTTTGTTTTTTTTTTTTTGTATACTGAATCGAGGCTCGTGAAAGAGCTGACATTTACTTCACAAACAAATCAACCAGACAAACAAAATATATAAAAAGAGGGAGCGGAAGACAAGAGAAGGGGAAGCACACAAACACTTGAGAGCACATAACATTTAAGAGCAGGGAGATGTGTGGGAGGGAGAGGGCTTGGGGGGAGGCGGCGTGTAAAGGGGGGGGGGGGGGGGGAGAAGTATAAAACACAAGGACACCAAGGACTTCCAGGACAGAAGTTGGTATTTCAAAAAAGTGGAATTGGGGTGAAATTAGCTGGGATAGAAAAGATCAAGGTTTTGGATGGGGGAAGAAAAGCGATGGTGGTGAACAGCTGTTTTAAAGACCTGGAGGGTGGAGTGGGATTGAAGAGAGTGAGGGAGTTTGTTCCAGAGGCGGGAGAAAAGAGGAATGAAGGAGTGAAGGTGAGCAGAGAGTCTTGATTTTGGCAGTTTAACCATAAGAGGGTTGCAGGCAGATTTTGTGTGACCTGTAGGAATATTTGGGGGACAGAGCCCAGAGAGAGCTGGGGGGGGGGGGGGGCAAGGCCGGAGAGGAGTCTGTCGAAGATGGAAAGACCACCAACCTGCCTGCGGTGAGTGAGTGAAAGGCCCTTGGAGTAAGCTTCATCGCGGGAGATTCCAATGATTCTGAACGCTTTGGTTTCAACAGCGTGAAGACGAGCTAGGTGTGAGGCAGGAGCACCAGCCCAGAGGGGAGGGCAGTATTCCATTGAGCTGTGGATGAAAGCCTTGTATGTGGTGAGGAGCTCAGGTGTGCCAAGGAAGGACTTCGCACGACAGAGGATGCCCAGTCGGCGACTGGCTTTGGAGGCCAGATTTGAAATGTGGTTTTCCCAGGAAAGATCATGGCAGATAGTGAGACCCAAAAGCTTGAGTGACAGAACTTCTTGGAGAGGATTATTCAGAAAGTGAATGGGAGGGTTGTCCAGTCGGTCTTTTCGGAGAGACATCGTAAGAGTGTGAGATTTGTCAGGATTGAAAGACATGTTCCACTTGTTTGCCCAGTCTGTGATTTTGTCCAGGTCTGCAGAGAGTGAGGAGGCTGCAGACTGCCGATCTGAGGGATGAGGAATGGAGCGGCAGAGAGTGGAGTCATCAGCAAAGAGATAGAGAGGATTTTCAAGAGAGTCAGAGAGATCAGAGATCAGAGAGTCAGAGAGATATGATTTCATTACCACGTTAACTGTAGAAGGGCTGAATGGATTTTTGTCAAACTTGGTGCAGGTATGTATGAGTTAAAGATGAACTGATTCGATTTTGGGGTCATGAAGTCAAAGGGCAAAGGTCAGAGGTCATGTTAGGTAAAACTCCTGTTACAGTGATAACTTGTGAACCAGTGATGTGATTTTGACCAAAGTTGGTACAAGTTTGTATTATGATGTAAAGATGAACTTGTTTGATTTTGGCATCAAGAGGTCAAAGGTCAAAGTCTGTGATTGGTCTATCAGTTGAGAATGACTGAAGCGATCTAATTCAAACCTGGCACAGGTAGTATGCATGATGATGTAAAGATTAACTGATTCGATTTTTGGGTAAAGAGGTCAGACGTCATGTTAAGTAAAAATTATGTTGCTGCACCAACTTGTGAACCAGTAATGGGATTTTGAACAAACTTGGTATGAGTATATACAGACTTGGCATTTAATATGGAATATTTTTTGTGGGGTTGAACTTACTTTTCAAGATGACTGAGAACCAAAAGTTCATTGGAATTATGTTGAAATTATTCTACATTTTGTTAATGTGACCTTTAAAAGAAACAAAAACCACATTTGACATTTCGAAGCAAATAAATTGATCCTTGAAAGTGATGTAAACTGATATCGAACTCAATTCATGGACAGTACTGTGTTAAACTTCTGTACGTTTTCCAGAAGTATCTCTTTATTTTGCACATTATCCAAAAATTTTTTAACAAAAACAAAAGTTAAATTGCGACTGGGATTATGAACAGTAAAATTACAGTTCAGTAATTCATGTAACCCCCACGAGCATTCAGGAGAGCACGTGCACGTTGAGGCATGCTGTTCACGAGATTTGCCAAGGTTTGGACAGGAATCGCTCGCCATGCAGTGACAATAGCCTGCTGCAATTCACGCACAGAGGTCGGCTGCTGGTCCAAGTGGTCGATTTGACGCGTTAATTCTGCCCACAAGTTTTCTCTCGGATTCATATCCGGGGACATGACAGGCCACTCCATATGCTCTACACCACGGTCAGCAAGAAAGTGTTGGATCATGCGAGCACGATGAGGCCGTGCATTGTCATCTTGGAAGACAAAGTTTCCTCGAAAGTCTGCACGAGCAAATGGAAGCAGTTTCTTCCAGAATGGCCCTGTACTTGAACTGGTTCAGGTTTCCATTCAGAACAACCAGGTTAGTTTTGCCCCCTGCATGAAAAGCAGCCCAAACGGTCACCCCACCCACCTCCAGCTTGGACTCTTGGCACTATACAATCTTGGTTGTGGGCTTCATGCACTTGTCTGCGCACTCGGACGCGGCTATCTTGACGATAGACCAGAAATCTAGACTCGTCAGTCGTCACTCAAGATCACGCGATTCCAGTGTCCTGGCTGCCATTGACGGTGCTCTCTGGCCCACTGCAATTGGCGCTGGCGGTGTTGTCTGGTGAGACGTGGCCTTTTCAGGGGACGCCTGGTATGATAGCCTGCTTGAACCAGTCATTGGTTGACTAGCCTTCTGGATACAGGCACATTTGTCAGTTGCTGCCACTCAGCCCTAAGCCGATTAGCTGACTTGGTATGGCCATTGCGGACTAACCTGCTGCAATTCACGCACAGAGGTCGGCTGCTGGTCCAAGTTGTCGATTTGACGCGTTAATTCTGCCCACAAGTTTTCTCTCGGATTCATATCTGGGGACATGGCAGGCCACATGTTCAGCTAAACCCTGAACACATGGTATGGCCATTGCAGCTGGCGATCATCCCTCCTTGTGGTTCTGCGGGGACGTCCTGGCCTTGGTATTTGAGTAGGGACACCCCTCTGGGCATTTCGTTTCAGGATCTTTGACACCTGACCTTGAGTGATGCCATAATCCCGAGCAATAGTATTCTGTTTCATGCCAGAATTTTGTAACGCCACCACTCCATGACAAACAGCATTGTCGAGTTGACGGACCATCTCCAGAGGAAGCGGCAATAACCTTTGTAGACGTGCAGCAGTTGTTTTCCACTAATACAGAACGCAACAACTCTTATATACCCGATTGTGAAGCCAATCGTCAAATGTACCTGTCCATACATTTTGTCATGCCACCTGTGATATAATCCTGTTATTGACTTCTGACCTCTTGCTGCGACAGACAAACAAAGAAATCACCGAAGCGTAAAAGAAACTCACCAGATTGATCTACTGAGTTCAGAAAGTAAACCCAAGTCAAGAAAAGAAAAATATTCCATATTAAATGCCAAGTCTGTATTATGTAAACATGCACTGATTGGATTGTGGCATCAACAGATCAAAGGTCAGAGGTCATGTCAGGTAAAAATGTGATAACTTGAGAACAGCTGAAGGGATTTATTTCAAACTTGGTACAGGTATTATCATGATGTAAACGTGAATTGATTGATTTTTGGGGTTAAGAGGTCAGAAGTCCCATTAAGGGGAAAATCTGTTGCTGTTTTAACTTGAGAACCGGCGATGGTATTTTGCCCAAACTTGGTATAAATGTATATTTTGATGCAAAGATGAACTGATTATATTTTGGCATCAAATGTGAGAAGTGAGGTGATTTTGTGATTTCGGTGAGGTCAGATGTCATGTCAGGTAAAATGTGACACTTGAGATCAGCTGAATAGATTTAAATCAAACTTGGTACAAGTATGTATAATTATGTAATCATGTGGGCGGATGCATATTGGTCGATGTTATGATGTCGAAGAGTATCGTTGTTGTTCTCGTTAGCATTAATAGGATAAGCCTGAGATGTATTCCTAACGTCGCCACTTCACGTATCGTATTTCACTTTTTACCGGTGATATTCCTCTCTTTTTGATTAATGACAGCTATATTCAAGAACACAAACGTACAGTACTGTAAATACAAACTGTAAACAAACCCACCTCCATATAATCTGGAAGTTGAATTTTAGGGGAGAGGGGTAGCAATTTTGCTTATAACTTCAGTTCTACTGAACATATTTTGACAAATTATGATTCATTGTGAAGCTACATCATATATCTGCACAACTGTAATCCAATTTACACCTTTAATTATCAGGTGACTTCCTCGGAGGTCAAAAGGTCATGTTTCATTGGCAAAATCGAAAATTAAGAGTGTTTTTATTTTCAACTGATCTGATTACTATTTCGTGATATGGAGATGCTGAAATTATTTCACAATGTATATATAGGACATTGTGGATGATTTTAATAACCTAGCATTCACAAAACTTCAACAATTTACTTTATATTAACCCTTTTTATGCAAGCATTGTTTCTTCGATTTCCGAAAAATTTAGTCATTGCCTGTAAACAAACCCACCCCCATTTAAAATGACTGTATATATATTATATTATGACTTCTAGACAATATTTTTGGAAAACCAATGAATATGTCTCCAATGTGTTTTATCATTCACATACCCCCAAGCATTGGTATAAAGTTACACATTTATAAGAACATAAGCAGATAAAACAATCATCAGAAAAGAAATAAATAAGTTTTATTATCTCTGTTTCAATAATGTACAAAAATATTCAAATTGTCTAATAAGCCATTGTACTTGTTGTGAAAACCATCTAGGTAATGCTCATACATTATAATCTTATTTGAAGTGTGTTTAGACTACAAACAGTTTCTTTCATGTCACTGGGACAAACTTATTCTGTGTCACAATCGTCCACATCACTATCAATCAGCTCTATTTGTTCTAGTTCATTTGCTTGGTTGCTGCAGCTTTGAAACTTACACATGTCTGTGCATTTCAGACCATTTCCAAGGCATATGCAGATTGGTAATTTGCATGATCGTACACATGAGCAGGATAGCAGGTCCAACACAGCCTCTGGTGCAGGTGTACCTCGCATCCACTCAATGGCCAGATCCCCATCATGAATCTTCCATTCATGAGCCATTGGATAGGGTACACTAGGATTGCACTCCAAACACCTCTGCCAAATTACAGCCTGATAGTTTGCTCGTAAGGCATGCATGAAGAGACAATCTTCACAAGGGGGAAGCTGACTGGAGTCGACTTCTCCACGCCTTGCACAAAACAGCTGGTAGCGAAGCTTGTTGACTTGAGTTGTGTTTGTGGAAGGCAAATACATCCGACATGTTACTTCCTGAAGCTTTCCAAATAGTTCATCAGATACCTCCCAGGACCGAGCCTGGTGTTGGCCTAGCAGTTAGGGTGCCGGCTTGGGATCCTAGGATCCTGGGTTCGAATCCCGGTCGATCGGTAAATTAACACCAGGGGGGTTGACTCAGCCTGTCATCCTTCCGAGGTCGGCAAATTGAGTACCAGCTTGCTGGGATGAATGATCACGGTGTGTACCCCGGTTTAGAATAGGTACACCGTATCCCTGCGCATTGTAAGAGGCGACTAAGGGTTGGCGTCAGGATGGGCATCCGGCCATAAAAACATTGCTTCAAGCAGGGAACCATGATTGTCATAGGGCCCGCAAGGCTAACCCCCGCTCGAGCAGGGAAAATGGCCTCAAAACGATCATTCATTCATTCATATATACCTCCCAGGACCTTCCCAACTCTCTGAATGTGTCTTGACAGGTCTTGTTAGTCTTCAGTTGTTTGAACATGGCCGACTTTCTTCGCCCAGTGAAAGCACAGACTGTAAATGAGTGCATTCCAATCAGAGCATCACAGACATTATCTCCTAGTGCATGACTTAGCTTGCTGATGTCAGTGAACCTTGTGCGGTTCTTGGTGCCACATTTCTGGAACATGGGACATGGAATTATCTTGCTGACTCCAATGCTTATAATCATTACATCTGTGTCCTCTGCTGTTGACCTTTCCATTCTTCCAAAAAGAACCTGATGAGGTGTGTTTTGTTTTTAGAGCGACACAAAAGTTTCCTCCACTGGTGAATATTGTGGCCAGGCGCAATGCTCCTTAGCTCAATACCTGAATCTGCGCCTCTCTTTGCTCACTCCAAATCTTTGATGGACATCTCTCTATATACATCAAAGATAACATCAATGCGCTTGCTCTGACCACCTTCATGGATAACTTGAGCCAATACTGATTCTGCCAGTTGGGAGAACGTTTTGTCTTTCCCCTTCATCTTTTGGACCAGGCTCATTCCATCTATCAGAGTGGCTGAAGGTTGAGGGATTATTTCTGCTGGTGAGACATGCTTCTCCAACACCCTGGCAAGAGCAGCCTTGTTGGTCTTACGAAGAGACCCATCAATGTTGGCTCGGGCCCAAGGCAACGGTCCAAGCGGGTGGGCTAAAACTTCACCCATGTGCAGCTGCCTGCTTTCTGCAACAAGAATCATCTGCCCAAACAGCTTCCTATCAGCCTTGAGGATAACTTCCTTTCTGTTGCCAAGGGTACATGATTTCTTGCCAATGTCTGAGAATGTTTTCAGCTTCTTCTTTGTAATCCTGTCATGAAACTTTATGGCTGGACTGTCTGACTCCATCCTCGCTTGTTTGAAATCTTCATAAGCGTCTTAACTATTTGGTGGGCTTCAATGAAGTTTTTAGCAACATCTGGAGGTGCAGCAATGCCAGTCGACAAACTGACAATGTCTTCATGGTCAGGATCGAAAGGACTGATCCAGCTGGACTCCATCATTTCAACAAGTGACTGAATATCAACTTCATCCTCCCTGATTCTTGGTACTTGTAGATCAGGATGACTAAAGTTGGAGTCATTCTCACCAATCATGTCCCGAAGCTGCCTCAGGTATCTGCTTCTGTACTCGGATGTGAGGTAGTATCTTGTCACAGCTCATTTTTGCGCGTTTCTGCGGTGTAGCATCCTGGTCACAAGTTGGTAGATCCATTGTAGATATCTTAGTTCTTCACCAATCTACTGCATATATACACACACCTCTGCAAGGAAAGCAAGGCATAAGACATATTTCATTGAGCATTTACGAGTCACAATATTCTTTTAGTATCATAATGCTCTATTTAAAGCAGGTTTCACATTTGTACAGACAATGACAAAAAAATTCGGAAATCGAAGAAATAATGCTTGCATAAAAAGGGTTTACATAGGGTTAATTGTTGAAGTTTTGTGAATGATATGTTATTTTAAATCATCTACAATGTCTTATCTGTACATTATGAAATAATTTCAGCATCTACATATCACGAAATAGTAATCAGATCAGTTGAAAATAAAAACACTCCTAATTTTCGATTTTGCAAATGAAACATGACCTTTTGACCTCTGAGGAAGTCACCTGATAATTAAAGGTGTAAATTGGATTACAGTTGTGTAGATATATGATGTAGCTTCACAACAACAAACAACAACATGCATTTTAAAGGCCATTTTCCCTGCTAGAGCGGGGGTTAGCCTTGCGGTCCCCATGACAATCTTCTCCATTTTGCCCTATTTTCTGCATCTCTCCTTGTTAACCCCCTTGCCCGCATTTCTTCTTCCACCATCTTTAGCCAAGTCTTTCTCGGTCTTCCCCGTCCTCTACTTCCTTCTACATTCATTTCCATCACTCTTCTCAACCAGTCACTTTCATCCTTCCTCAACACATGACCAAACCATCTCAACCTGTTCCTCTTCACAGCATCAATCACAGGCTCTATTCCCATCATCTTTCACAATTCATCATTTGGCTTCCTCTCTCTCAACGATACTCCGCACATCTGTCGAACCATTCACATTTCCACCCTTTCCAACCTTCGTTGCTGCTCTACGTTCATTACCCATGTCTCACTCCCATAAATCATAACACTTCTCACACATGCAGCATACACCTTTCCCTTCAGCTTCAATGACACTCCCCTCATCATCAGCACGCCACTCAGTTCCCGAAACTTCTTCCATGCACATCTCACTCGAGCAACCGTTGCCGAGTCTGATCCACCTTCTCCATTCAGCATGTCTCCGAGGTAGCAAAATGTTTTCACACCTTCCAGCTTCATGCCGTCTCCAAGATCCAACTCAACATTTCCTCCATCTGCAGCTCCCTCTGTGCACACCTTACATTTGAATGTAGCTGCCACACTGGTTAATGACCCTCTCAGACCACTACATTTTTGATGAACCCACTCAGCGCACATTGTACATTGAATGGAGTTCACTCCGACACCCTTCCTACACACAGCACAGGGCCACTTCCCAGTTCTTTCCACCTCACCACATGCTTTACCACTTGCCATCACCTTCGTCTTTCCGATATTCACCTTCAGACCTTTTGTCTCCATACATTCCTTCCACGTGTTCATCTTTTCCTTCAGTCCATCCATACTTTCCGCAATCAACACCAGATCATCTGCATACAATAACTCCCACGGTAAACCCTCCTTTACGTTCTGAGCCAGCACCTCCATCACAGCTACAAATAGTAGTGGACTTAGTACCGACCCCTGATGCACTCCCACCTTCACTTCAAACTCACCACTGTTCCCGTCCATCGTCCTTACAGCTGTGCACGCTCTTTTGTACATTGCCATCACTACTCTGATCAACCATTCCTCCACTCCTAACTTCCTCAATGCCCATGTCAATACTTTGCGTGGAACCCTATCGAATGCTTTCTCCAGATCAACAAACCCAAGAAACAACTTCTTCCTCTTCTCCATGTACTTTTTTTTTTTTTTTTTTTTTTTTTTGTATACAGAGTCGAGGCTCGTGAAAGAGCTAACATTTATCAAACAAACAAATCAGACAAACAAGCAAACAAACTATATAAAAAGGGGAGCGGTCGACAAGATGGGGAGAGAAGGGAAGCACACAAACACAACATTTGAGAGCAGGGACATCGGGAGATGTGTGGGAGGGAGAGGGCCTGGGGGGAGGCAGGATAGGTACAAAACGTAAGGCCACCAAGGGTTTTTATTTTATTTATTTTTTTATTTTTTTTATTTTTTTACTGTGAGGTTTTTTTACTTTTACTGTTTTTTTTACTGTTTTTACTGTTTTTTTTTACAGTTTTTTACTGTAAGGCAGTTGCACTTCTCCTGCAACTGCCTCACAATGAAAAGCTGTCTGTCGTTCCTCTTCCTGGCATGAATCCAAACTGCATTTCGTCGATCTTCACTTTCTTCCTTATCCTCCTCTCCAACACCCTTTCCAATACCTTCATTCCATGCTCCAATAACTTTATCGCTCGGTACGAGCCACACTCCAGAGGGTCACCTTTCCCCTTGTATAGAGGGATGAGGGTACTCAGTTCCCAATCCACTGGAATGCGGCCTTCTTTCACCACCAGATTACAGATCTCTGTCATTCTCTTCACACCCCAACTTCCTGCTGCCTTCAACATATCTCCCACAACTCCCGTCGGCCCTCCCGCTTTTCTACCCTTCATTGCTTTTATTGCTTCCTCAACTTCCTTCTCAGTTATCTTCTCTGCTGGTCCTAAAACTGGGTTACTCTCTATGTTGCTATCCCATTCATTCTCTGTATTCAACAGCATTTCCATCTTCCTTTAATTCCATTTGGGTCGACAACGATTTGTCCCACTTCATCCTTCAAGCAACTCACCCCCATCACATCACACCTCTCTTTCGCTATCTGCTTTGCAATCCTGAATACTGCTTTCTGACCCTCTTCCGAATCCAAGCGTTCTCCGAACATTTTCCTACATGCCCTCCTGCGCCTTTGCTATCTCTTTCTTTGCAGCCTTCCTGGCTGCCTTATAACTTTCATGCTCTGCTGTTTCTGCTCCCGTACCCTTTGCCTTCTGCCACTCCTTGAACTTCTTCCTCTTCTCGTCAATCCTCTTTCCAACTTCATCATCCCACCACCATGTTTCCGAGTGCCTCGGTGGTCCTTTTGTCCATCCACATACCTCACCAACAGCTCCCAACAGACGAGCTTTCATTGACATCCAACCACTTTCAAGCTCAACCACATCATCCTCGACCCTACTCAGCCTCTCTTTTAATGCCTCCCCTTACTGTCACCTCTTTCAACCTCCACACCTTCATTCTCGGTTGGTACTTCACCCGCCGAGCTCTCCTCGCACCTTTCACCCTTACGTCGCAGACAACCAAGTGGTGCTGTGAAACAGCCTCCTCCCCCGGGATCACCTTTGTGTCCCGGAGGTGCCCCCTATCTCGCCTACGCACCATCAGGTAGTCAACGGTTGTCGTCAACCCACCTGACGTGTATGTAACAAGCTTATTATCCTCTTTCTGGAACTGAGTATCACAAATCAACAAATCACCTCCATCAGCAAACTCCAAAATCCTTTCACCTTCTCCATTTCTCACACCATATCCGTAACCCCCATGAACTCCGTCAAAACCATCCATACTCCTTCCCACATGTCCATTTAGGTCTCCTCCTACCACAACAACTTCCTCATCTTTCACGTTTTCCATCAGCTTCTCTATCGCACACCAGAACTTGTCCTTCTCTTCATCGCTTCGACCAACCTGCGGAGCATATCCCGAGATGACGTTCACCAAGAGCTTTCCAATCATCATTTTCACCATCATCAACCTATCACTCACTCTAGTCACACTCACCACACTGTCTACAAACTCCTCAGAAAATAGGACACCAACACCATTCACGCCCTCCAGGCCCCCTTGCCACATAAACTTGTATTTCTGTCCCTGCCTACCCTTCACCATTCTCACACCACTTCCCTTCCATCTCTTCTCTTGCACACAACATATGTCAACTCTTCTTCTGACCAATACTTCCACCACTTCTCCTGATCTCCCTGTCATTGTCCCTACATTCCATGTCCCAAACCTCAGAAACCGATCTCCACTTCGGGCTGTACCCTGCCCATATGTAGTTGTAATTGTCATGGTTCTCTTTTTGAGGCAATGTTTTTATGGCCGGATGCCCTTCCTGACGCCAACCTTCTTAGTCGTCTCTTACGACACGCAGGGATACGGTGTACCTATTCTTATCCAGGGTACACACTGGGAAACGTTTAAAACATGGAAATTCGGGGGGGGGGGGGGCGTCAGCATCACGGCTGCTGTTTAAACATATTTAAATAATATTTAAACAAAACCATGAAAAACAATCTGGGAAAAGTCTCTAAGTGAGAATGTGGATTTGAGAGCAGGAGCAGAGGTGCAAGAAAAACGAGATATAGGGGGCGGGGCACAAGTTGAGACGAGGAGGAGAGCGAACAAGCACGTGTCCGGGAGGAGAGAAAGAATTAATATAGAATTTTTTTTGTTTGTTTGTTTATTTGTTTGTTCTGTTTTCAAAACGCTGGACAAAGGGTAAGATGTTCGTGAGAGGTCGGGGGGAGAAAAGAAAATCAAAGAAACAAGCAAATGCTATGAAGGAAAGAACCCACATTCACAAAACACTGACGGGGGGGAGGGAGCCCGGAGAGACCAGGCCGCACAAGGCGCGAACAAAAAAAACGACTAATTACACACAAATTTGCAACAACTACAAAACCAAAACCAAATAGAAACACACAATAACACATACACAACAAAATACCCAGCGGAAATTTGACAAAGAAACGAACGGGAAAACACTCAAACTTTGATGCCGTGGAGAGATCGAAGCAAGCCTCGGTCGCTCGAGGGACCGGAAGTCCGGACCGATGTAGCTTCACAATGAATCATAATTTGTCAAAATATGTTCAGTAGAACTGAAGTTATAAGCAAAAATGCTGCCCCTTTCGCCTAAAATTCAACTTCCAGATTACATGGGGGTGGGTTTGTTTACAGAGTGAAAACTATCATTAAGCTACTAGATAGGCAGGGTTATCATACCAAAATATAAACTAGAGACATGTAGGAAGACAAAAATACCAAAATTGTTTGCTGACCTTGGATGGTACCAAAATCTGTATTGGCCCCTGGACTATTAGCCCAATTTGGGCTGAGGGGTCAAAAGGGAAAAACTATTAAGATGGAAGATGGAAAAATACATAAGATAAATAGATGGAAAAAGGGAAAAACTATAGAGATGGAAGATGGAAAAAGATGTAAGATAGAAAAATGGAAAAATTATTGAGATGGAAGATGGAAAAAGACGTAAGATTGAAAAATAGATGGAAAAATGAAAAATAGAACATGCCTAAATATTTCCACCTTCTTGTAGGGTTGGTTGGAGGAAGTATTTGGCCCAAATGTTTCACAACGAGCTGTTTGACTGAAGATGATTTAGACAGGAATTGAGAATTTGTTCATGGTCTTTATTTAAACGCCCACAAACAATTCGTGTTGGAAACTGGTGCTCCGGCCCTGCATCTTCCTGCATACTTCCTATGGACGGCATCTCCATGTTTGTAGCTCTGCCACCATCGGTGGGTGCAGGTTATGTTGTTTCACTCCTGTCTGTCTATTTGTTTGTCTGTGAACAGGATATCTCAGAGAGTTGTGGATGGATTCGGAGAAATTTGGTGGAGAGGTTTGAGTGTGTGACAAGGATGAAAGGATGAAATTTTGGTTAAGATTCGGATCTGAGATTTTTTAAAAGTGATTTCTCACCATTGAGTGATAAGTTCCACGCACCTATTGAGTGATATGTATCTGCTTAAACCAATATGTTGCAGAATTGATTCAAATTTGGTGAATATCCGAATCCCAATACGGGAATTTTATCAGTTTAGTTATTTTTTAGCCGCTTCGCAGACGCTGCTCATAGAGTGCCCTCTGTTGTTGTTCTTGTCCTTCTTCTTCTTCTTGTTCTTGTTGTTCTTGCAGAGAAGACAAAACCTCAAAGCTCCACCCATTCTGGGAACCATAGCTCCACCCATTCTGGGAGAGGCTTCATATAAACAAATATCCACCATTTTATTAACTCGCATAGCTTTGAGGCCTGTTTTGTAGGCCCGTGGTGTCTTGCTCTCTCACACAGTTTTCTTTCAAATCAAATTCGATATATCATTTCATTTTTCACAGTCGCTAACATAGTTTTAGACTCGGTTGAAAAAAAACGGGAAGAAAATCCGATGAAAGTTGCCATTTTTTGAAGGAAATGAATTCTCAAAGGCCTGTAACTTCAAGTCCATTGAGATTTTTTTTTTTAAATCGCGGCATGGTCAGTCATACACCGCCCGAAATAACAGATGGGAAAATGCCGAGATATATATATATTTTTTAAATCGCGGCATGGTCAGTCATACACCGCCTGAAATAACAGACGGGAAAATGCCGAGATATATTAAAAATTCGTCCATTTGATGACAATCGTCACGATGAAATATTTCGACGCGGCTTTTGTTTTAATTAAAACTTGTTTAACCATTGAATGATAACAGCCAAAACCGATATACAGCATGATATTTTGGACGAGTTACAACAAAACTAGGTGCATGATTTGCATACGTGACAACAACAATCCAATTCGATTTTGATTCACGTCCGGAATCGGATCCGGCCTATTGGTGGGATACAAAACATAAATTGCTGAACCTTTTAGAGATGTTGGCTCTTCCGAATGCCCATTCTATTCTTTATAATATTGTCGTGCAATTCCCTCAATTAACACTAAAAGAACCACGGAGGCAAAACAAGCTTTAACTCCGAGGCGACTATCAAATGCGGATTTTCTACACGCGTGGAGAAAGAAAGGGAAGGGCAAGCTGAATAGCGCTTACCTGTACGATCCCGCCGGGCAGTCTTCCAACCTGCAAAAAGTAACTCAAACGGGAACGGGTTTAAAATGTCCAGAAAACAACGAAAGGGTTTATTAAAGAAAATATCGGTAACAAGAAAACGCGACGGTGAAACTAAAACTAAATTCCTATGGTGTAGCGCTCCCGCACCAGACTTAAACACAGACAAAGGGATAGATAAAAAGAAGTGGAAAATAATTGTGTTGGCTTTAATTGTGAGGACTTAGATCCGATCACTGGTGGGATCTCGTCAGGGTCTGCGAACGGATCCGGAGATCCATGCGCGCGAACACGCCTTGGCGCGAAGTCCATGCACAGAACCAGGCCTCAAGCACGCAGGCCCGAGAGTTATTTAGCTTTGTGAGGCCTCAAAGCACGGAACTTTTAAACATGAATAAAATCAAAACCTGAGACCCCACAAACACACCACTTTGTATGGCGTATCCCGTAGGGCAAAGCCGTATAGATCAGTGTTTGTCTGTCCGTACGTATGTATGTCCCTCACAAACGTACACCAATCAAGCTGAGGATCTGGTCACATGACAGGGATGGTGTGATGTGATTATGTCTGTGATGTCATTGCAATGTACGATGGCTGACTCCACACACCGCCATTTTGATTGAAATGCCATTCAGGATGTACATACCTGTCATATATCACAATCACCATGCTCTACCTTTACGTTTTTCATTTCGTGGGAAACACAAACAACCCGATTGTTAAAATGACCATCAAAAATCAAACCATCAGCTTTACGGGTCTTCAAATACATACGGAACGGCATATAAATCAAAATGGCGGTGTGTGGAGCATCAGCTGCTGTACGACCTAATGACATCAGACGTAATCACATCACCCTGTCATGTGACCAGATTCTCAGCTCTGATTGGTATACGTTTGAGGGGACATGCATACAAACATGCATACATACATACATACGGACGGACAAACACTGTTCTAGATGGCTTTGCCGGATGGGCTACGCCGTAAAAATTTAATACTTACATTATTTGCTAACTGGTATCCCTACCCAGGTCATACTATCCTTTTCAACTGAAGTATCAAACAAGTCCGGCTATACCGCTGGTAAACTTTTTATCTTGTTTTCTTCTTCTCAGGAAACCACATCAACCACAAACCCTTAAACATATCGCCGGAAAGCCAAGGTCCCGGCCCCAGGAAGAAACGTTTGGGGTCCTGGGAACTCATCGTGGATCAGCGAGCAGGTGCCATCCCGATATTGATCTCGTCTCATAGCCCTGCGTCAACTCGTATAGGAGTTCGATTATCGAGTTGACAGGAAATGTTTTAGTTGAAAATACTTGTACAGGAGTTGGATTCCTGAGAAAAGCTCCTGAGTTGACAGGAAATGTTTTGGTTGAAAATACTACAATGGGAGTTAGATTGTCGTGAAAACCTCCGGAGTTGACAGGAAAGGTTTTGGTTGAAAGAAAGTTTGACTGGCCTATACAAGTAGTTATTAAGTTGAGAAAGTTCCATCTGGAAATCGTTCTGGTCTACAGCGATGGAACTCTACCACAGGTCATGATGATTGGAGTGCAATTATTCGGTACGTTTAGGCACCTAATCCAAACCTGAACCCAAACCCTAACCCAGTTCTTCTCCTAATGGCCCCATACCTGTTTCCTTAATGGAAAACTCCACACAGCATGTGAGGTTCTCTCTTCAGGTGGAGAAATCTCACAATCTTTCCTTAATTTCAAGGTAGTTCCAATAATTGACTTCATATTGCTGCTACGATAATGAAAACGCCTTACTTTCCTGTCTGTTCTTTTCCAGATAGCTATTTGAGAGTCGCCATGATGCAGGCTGGTGGCCCTCAGATAAATATCTCCTCAATGTCACCTCCTCTTTCCCCTCCCAAATGTCTGGCAATCTTGCCATACTTTCCAGGTCACTCCAATAAAGAACTCAATGGCTGGTGACACAGAACTCCAATCAACGAAACTTCCTACTTTCTGATATGCTCCTCTTTTTCTGCTCTTTTCGAGATATTAATTTGATGGCCGCTTTGATGCAGGCTGGCGGCCTTCAGAGAAATATCTCCTCAGCGTGACCTCCTCTTTCCCCTCCCAAACATCTGACAATAATGCCATACTTTCCATGTGAGGAATAATTTACTCCATATGGCTGACGTTAAACGAAAATTAACAAAACTTCTTACTTTCCTGTCTGTTCTTTTCCAGATAGCTATTTGAGAGTCTCCGTGATGCAGGCTGGTGGCCCTCAGAGAAATATCTCCTCAATGTCACCTATACTTTTCCCTCCTCCTCCAACTTCACCATCCTATATAAAAGCTTAAGGATAAACTTCGATCTTCCTCCCATTTTTATAACAGTTTGTGATAAGAAGGCACAGGAGGACGAAAACGGAGAATCCCGGGACAAAAGATACGGACATAAAAACGGACAGATAAAAAATAAAGTACACTAGCGATTCGATAACTTGAGTCCAGTATCCAACAAGTAAATAAATGAGCAGAAAACATAATCGGGCATTGAATGCTCTGGTTTACATTGAAGCAAGGGAAAACCCTCCATTACATGATGCATGACATGATGATGATGCACAGGTGTGTGTGTGTGTGTGTGTGTGTGTGTGTGTGTGTGTGTGTGTGTGTGTGTGTGTGTGTGTGTGTGTGTGTGTGTGTGTGTGTGCGTGTGTGTGTGTGTTTCTCTGTGTACCTGTGTCTGTCTGTTTCTCGGTGTGTGTGTGTGTGTGTGTGTGTTATCTCTGTGTGTGTTATCTCTGTGTGTGTTATCTCTGTGTGTGTTATCTCTGTGTGTGTTATCTCTGTGTGTGTTATCTATGTGTGTGTTTTCTCTGTGTGTGTGTTTTCTCTGTGTGTGTGCATGTTTCTGTGTGTGTGTTGTTCTGTGTTTGTTTTTGTGTGTTTGTTTGTGTGTGTGTTTCTCTGTGTGTATTGTGTTTGTGTGTGTGTGTGTGTTTGTGTGTGTGTGTGTGTTTGTGTGTGTGTGTGTGTTTGTGTGCGTTTCTGTGTGTGTTTCTTTGTGTGCGTGCGTGTGTGTGTGTGTGTGTGTGTGTGTGTGTGTGTGTGTGTGTTTCTCTGTGTGTGTGTGTGTGTTTTCCTGTGTGTTTTCCTGTGTGTTTTCCTGTGTGTTTTCCTGTGTGTTTTTCTGTGTGTGTGTGTGTGTGTGTGTTTTCTCTGTGTGTGTTTTCTCTGTGTGTGTTTTCTCTGTGTGTGTTTTCTCTGTGTGTGTTTTCTCTCTGTGTGTGCATGTTTCTGTGTGTGTGGTTCTGTGTGTGTGTGTGTGTGTGTGTGTGTGTGTGTGTGTGTGTGTGTGTGTGTGTGTGTTTCTTTGTGTATTGTGTTTGTGTGTGTGTGTGTGTGTGTTTGTGTGTGTGTGTGTGTGTGTGTGTGTGTGTGTGTGTGTGTGTGTGTGTGTGTGTGTGTGTGTGTGTGTGTGTGTGAGAACGTGTTTCTCTGTGTGCCTGTTTGTGTCTGTGTTCGTGTTTCTCTGTGTGCATTTTTAAAATTCGGGATCTTAAGTGGTCTATGGGGAGTTTGCCCCACAAAATAGGTATTTGCTTTATTCTTCGCAACTACACATGCAATTCTGATGAAACTTGACCACAACTTTCATCACCCGCGTTGTACCAAAGTTTGTTGAAGGCATTAGAAAAATTGGGGTCTGAGGAGGATTTCCCCCCCAAAATAGGTATTTTTTTGTTTGCTTGTTTCGTCTTATGATTTCATTGGTCTGATTTTTACATGCTGCCCTGTCTTCTCGCAACCATTGAAATTGGTTTAAAATACCGTGATACTGTTTAAAATACCTTTAGTCAGTGCAGTGTACTGCTTTATTCTTCCAGTTGAGCACCCAGGGGTATTGCCCCTATTTTTTCAAACCTTCTGCAGTTTCACACATGGAAATATCTCCTCAATGTAACCTACACTTTCCCCTACACCACCAACTTCACTGTCCCAAATGAAAGCTTGAGGTTCAACTTCGATTTTCCTCCCATTTTTCTCTTCAAGGTAGAATCGTCTTCTGGAGTCTGTTTTATCGTGCTCTTTCCGCCAGATCTTCAAGTTTGCTGTCAAACATCACCCTCACATTTAGTTTGGTAAATCTTTTGGGTTCAGTCTTTCAGATTTTTCCGCCCTCTCGTACCTGAGATTTCCCTCCCAGTCATTGTGTTGTAGTTCAGTCGGCCGTCCTCACATTCCTGTCCAGGAGGTCTTCAAGCCAATGAAGCCTTTGTCGCTCCTGTGTGAAGCGGGGCCATCGCCGTGAAATATAAAACACACAGGAAATGGCGCTTTGTGCTGAGGCGCGGCGGTGATGGTCATGGTTAACTTAACCCCCGACCAGACAAAGATCCCCGGGGGGTTAAACAACACTTGGGGACGATCAAAAGAATCTAGAGGAATTGGGAGAAAATGTTTAATGAGTTTTGGTTCTGTGACGGTGTGGAAAGCACGGTGTACCATGGTGCGTTGCACCAGCCACATGTGGCGACGGCATATTCAGCTGAGGGATATCTGCGAAGGGTCCTGTGTCCTGTTTGCTGCGGCACGGCACGAGCAGTGGGCGTAGCAACCGCGGCTGGGTTCTCCATACAGGAACCCCTGCAATCAATTGAGCAAAATAAATTAACATCAAGATTAAATAATCTGGAAGGATTAAATTAACAAAGTAAATTAGCTAAAAGCGTATAACAGATGTGAGTAAAACAAGAAGCAAAAGACATAAAATGTCATAGCTCCTGTATTTTTAGTAATTTTTCTGTGCAGAGTTAAAGGCCATCAGTCGGCCGTCTTTGATCAGATTACAAAAGAAAATGTTCTGCCTATGTATACACTCATGTATTGTCTTTGTGCCAAGTTTGAACAAAATTGGTCCATGCATGTCTGAGAACTGGTTGGGGACACATCTAAGTAACAAAATGGCCACCACTTGGTCATCTTGGATTTGATCTCGAAAGAAAATGACGTGCATATGTAACCCATTATTCATTATCTGTGTGCCAATTTGAACAAGGTTGGTAAATGCATGTCCGAACTAGAACGACACTCTTCGATGTCACGACGTTGACTGATATGCCTCCGCCCACATTATTACATCATTATAATACTTGTACCAAGTTTGCTTTAAATCTATTCAGCTGTTCTAAAGTTATCACATTTTTACCTGACATGACCTCTGACCTTTGACGTCTTGACCCCAAAAATTAATCAGTTTATGTTTACATCATTATACATACCTGTACCATGTTTTAATTTAAATCCCTTCAGCTATTCACAAGTTATCACATTTTTACCTGACATGACCTCTGACCTTTGAACTCAGGACCCCCAAAATCTAATCAGTTAATCTTTATATCATTATACATATCTGTACCGGGTTCTAATTAGATCCATTTACCAGTTCTTAAGTTACAGACCTATTACAGACTTTGACCTTTGACCTCTTCACCCCAAAATGTAATCAGTTAGTTTTTACATCATTATACATACCTGCACCAAGTTTGAATTGGATCACTTCAGCCTTTCTCAAGTTACAGACCTATTACAGACTTTGACTTTAACCTTGACATTTGACCCAAAGTCTGAGGAGTTAACCTTTCATCATTATACATACCTGTACGAAGTTGGAATTAGATCACTTCAGCCATTATCAAGTTATAGACCTATTACGGACTTTGACCTTTGACCTTTGCCCCCAAAATCGAATCAGTTAATCTTTACATCATTATGCCTACCTGTACCAAGTTTGAAATAGATCTCAGGCCGAGGAGAAAGGGGGTGGGACACAGGAACAAGGTGTGGCACGTCAACTCACCATCAGAGGTGGAGCCAGCGAGCCCTTACCAGCCAACCAGGGCTGATGAAATACCATCATGGGCGTGGCTCTATGAAGCGCGCATTGATCTTGAAGCGCGTAATATAAGCGCCAGGGTGAGCCTTTTTAGAGTCGACGGGTTGGAGACAGTGCTTGGTGGGGTCTGGCTGAGAGACGAAGCTGCACGGAGCTCTTTGACGAACTGCTTCGGAAAGCCCCTACAGCGTGAAAATATATGTGCAGCTGCTGCCGGGTTTCGCCTAAAGCCCGGAGCGTGGACCGGAGCATGGACTGGAGCCAACCTTGACGCTGTGCATTTGCCCGGACCTTCCTGCCCTGCCAGTCTGCCTGGACCTTCTCCTCCTTCCAGCCATTCCTTCCTGCCATTCCCTATTCGTGTGAGTCTGTTTGTTTTGTCTGGGTTTTCTGGGTTTCGAAATCACCAGTCACCAGTCACCAAATCACCAAATCACCAGTGAAGGAGCAGTGCTCCTGCTTAAGACAGACGAAGTGACGGACAAGACACAAACTCGTCCGAGAAGATGTTTAATGTATAATCAACTCGGGAACTCTGAAAACCCGTTTATCCAGAAACGAAAACCCAGAAAACCCGTTACATATAAGACTGTTTAAGGCTGCCCTGTGTCCTGCTTCTTCTTCCTCTTCTGTATATTCTTTGCCTTTAGTTTCCTCTTCATTTCGTGTAAATAATTAATAAATACCTGTTATTCCTTTACTTTGGTTTCTTCTTCCCCCGATCGCTTTTGTCCTGTCTCCAATTGAGCACCTGTGGCACGATTTGGCCAACCGCAATAATCGGGTTAGTCTATTTGCAAACGGCTCGGATCGTGGATTGCTAAACCACTCGGCAACTACCATCACATCCGCGGTTCGAGTAGGGACTCATTTCCCTGCTTTGCGGAGAGATTGGTGAAGGTATTTGGGAAATCCTTGACCAATCACCCAGGCTCATCTTATCCCGCAAAGGAGCGAGATAGTTCCAGGACTCGGACGGCCAGCTTAAAAGACGAGGGGATTAAACCCCCCTCGGTAAGGGGAGTACCGAAACCGAGATCCGCAATATATATATATATATATATATATATATATTGTTGCGAATATGGAATTTGGCCTCCATATCCGCTTGTAAATATTCCCCTATTTTCTCCAATACTCCCCAACTCTCCCTTACCCCATTCCTTAGTCCCATTGTCTGTAAACAACACCCATTAGAGCCGATCTTCCCCTTCATCCCCCCATTAAATGTCGTGCCCAGGTCCACCGCACCACACGTAGACAATTATAGGACATCTTGCTAGTTATTCTTAATCTATGTCAGTTAAGGACTTGTTTCCATTAATTATAACTCTTCGTTGCACCAGAATGTGATTATATGGCACCTGTTAGGAAGTTTAGGACCTCCCCATACCTCTCCGCATCTCTTCCCCATGAAGAAGCAACAACAACAACAACTACAATAACAGAGGAGATGGCGGCGGCGCGGGGGAGGATGCGTCCTCACCCCGGCTCGATTAGCGCCATTGACCACGCGCTCCACGGGGTTACCACGGAGGGGCTGGCCGTCAGTCCCTCGTCAGTGGGCGGAGCCGGTAACCCCCCTCCCGCACCCAATGAGAAGCCATGGGCCGATGCCATATGGGGCGGTGCTAACGAGCCGAGGGCGTGTCACTCCCCGCCGGATATACGCGGCCCCGCGCCGGATGTGACGTCAGATGCGCCCCCAGCCTGGAGAGAGAAGTCGCCACCCCTCGAGCGCTGCAATACCTCCACCGCATCTCTTGAACTGGACCGTACGTGATCCTGCCCTGAGCCCAGGTGCACCTGGAGCGATCGCTACCCCGCTTTCCTTGCCATCAAACCCCGAGTGAGTCAGCCTTGTCCCGTTTATCTGTCGTCTGTTGGGGCTAGTAATATAAGAGTGTTTAAGTGCCCACCTTCCTATGTTTCCCTCTTGTCCCTGTAATCTAAACCTTCCGCATTATTGTAATAACAACCTTTGAGAACCGTATCCCTGGTGTCGTGTCATATTAATTCCAGCCGTGTGTCTTCTTTTTCCTTATTGATTTAGCATAGCGCGACTTAGTCAACGTCCGGGTACAATCGGGGTAAACTGTGCAGACGTGGTCATACCAAACCGCTCGGTAAACCAACATCCAAAGACCGCGTCTGTAACAATATATATATATATATATATATATATATATATATATATATATATATATATATATATATATATATATATATATATATATATATATATATATATATATATATATATACATACATACATACATACATACATACATACATACATACATACATACATACATACATACATACATACATAGTTACATACATACATACATACATACATACATACATACATACAGTGAAACCTTAACTTACGAGTGCACCAACTTACGAGTTTTCCGAGATACGAGCCGTCGCTTGGTCGATTTTTTGCTTTGTGATGTGAGCCGAGATCTGAGTTACGAGCGAGCGAGCTTGGATATAAAACACGTAATCGTCGAAAAACATGAGCGAGGTGTGCGTGTTGTCGACTTGGCGAGGCAGTACGATCGTAGTACTTCTTCGATATGTACGATTTTGAAGCAGAAGGAGTCGATAAAGGCTATAACGCCAGCCAAGGGCGTTAAGATTATTTCAAAGCTCCGGACCTCTGTCCATGAAGAGATGGAGAAGTTGTTGTTTGTGTGGTTGACGGAGAAGCAGCTCGCAGGAGATACCGTGACCGAGAGCACCATCTGTGAGAAGGCACGAGACATTTATGGGGATTTGGTGCAGCAGACGGCGGGAACATCAACGGACGAGGCATCGGAAGAGTCATTCAAAGCCAGTCGGGGATGGTTTGATAATTTTAAGAAGAGGACCGGCATTCACTCCGTCGTCAGGCATGGTGAGGCAGCAAGCTTGGATGTGAAGGCAGCTGAAGATTTTATTATAACTTTTGCCAAACTGATAGAAGCCGAAGGATACATCCCCCAGCAAATCTTCAACTCTGACGAGACAGGGCTCTTCTGGAAAAAGATGCCGAGGAGGACGTATATAACGGCAGAGGAGAAGAGCATGCCAGGCCACAACTTGTTCAGAGTACCGGCGATAGCTCGCCTTCTCTTTGTGGAAGACACGGTGAGATCCTTAACATCCAACAACTAATGGGACGCAAACGGGGCGCCCAGTTTAGCGGTACACACATTGATGAATCACCCTGCCTGTGAAACACCGACATGACAGGTTATAGCTGGGTCGGGATTCAAACCCAGGCTGGACCGTTTAGAGTCAAGTGTGCGTACCTCCAGTCCAGGCCATCCTGCCAACTTGTATGCTGCATACAACATGCATTTTAAGGCAATTTTCCCTGCTAGAGCGGGGGTTAGCCTTGCGGTCCCCATGACAATCTTCTCCATTTTGCCCTATTTTCTGCATCTCTCCTTGTTAACCCCCTTGCCCGCATTTCTTCTTCCACCATCTTTAGCCAAGTCTTTCTCGGTCTTCCCCGTCCTCTACTTCCTTCTACATTAACTTCCATCACTCTTCTCAACCAGTCACTTTCATCCTTCCTCAATACATGACCAAACCATCTCAACCTGTTCCTCTTCACAGCATCAATCACAGGCAATATTCCCATCATCTTTCGCAATTCATCATTTGTCCTCCTCTCTCTCAACGATACTCCGCACATCCATCGAACCATTCGCATTTCCACCCTTTCCAGCCTTCGTTGCTGCTCTACGTTCATTACCCATGTCTCGCTCCCATAAATCATAACACTTCTCACACATGCAGCATACACCTTTCCCTTCAGCTTCAGCGACACTCTCCTCCTCATCAGCACGCCACTCAGTTCCCGAAACTTCTTCCATGCACATCTCACTCGAGCAACCGTTGCCGAGTCTGATCCACCTTCTCCATTCAGCATGTCTCCGAGGTAGCAAAATGTTTTCACACCTTCCAGCTTCACGCCATCTCCAAGATCCAACTCAACATTTCCTCCATCTGCAGCTCCCTCTGCGCACACCTTACATTTGAATGTAGCTGCCACACTGGTTAATGACCCTCTCAGACCACTACATTTTTGATGTACCCACTCAGCGCACATTGTACACTGAATGGAGTTCACTCCGACACCCTTCCTGAACACAGCACACGGCCACTTCCCAGTTCTTTCCACCTCACCACATGCTTTACCACTTGCCATCACCTTTGTTTTTCCGATATTCACCTTCAGACCTTTTGTCTCCATACATTCCTTCTACTTGTTCATCTTTTCCTTCAGTCCATCCATACTTTCCGCAATCAACACCAGATCATCTGCATATAACAACTCCCACGGTAAACCCTCCTTTACGTTCTGAGCCAGCACCTCCATCACAGCTACAAATAGTAGTGGACTTAGTACCGACCCCTGATGCACTCCCACCTTCACCTCAAACTCACCACTGTTCCCGTCCTTTGTCCTTACAGCTGTGCGTGCTCTTTTGTACATTGCCATCACTACTCTGATCAACCATTCCTCCACTCCTAACTTCCTCAATGCCCATGTCAATACTTTGCGTGGAACCCTATCGAATGCTTTCTCCAGATCAACAAACCCAAAAAACAACTTCTTCCTCTTATCCATGTACTTCTCCTGCAACTGCCTCACAATGAAAAGTGCATCTGTCGTTCCTCTTCCTGGCATAAATCCAAACTGCATTTCGTCGATGTTCACTTTCTTCCTTATCCTCCTTTCCAACACCCTTTCCAATACCTTCATTCCATGCTCCAATAACTTTATCGCTCGGTACGAGCCACACTCCAGAGGGTCACCTTTCCCCTTGTATAGAGGGACGAGGGTACTCAGTTCCCAATCCAGTGGAATGCGGCCTTCTTTCACCACCAGATTACAGATCTCTGTCATTCTCTTCACACCCCAACTTCCTGCTGCCTTCAACATACCTCCCACAACTCCCGTCGGCCCTCCCGCTTTTCCACTCTTCATTGCTTTTATCGCTTCCTCAACTTCCTTCTCAGTTATCTTCTCTGCCGGTCCTAAAACTGGGTTACTCTCTATGTTGTCATCCCATTCATTCTCTGTATTCAACAGCATTTCCATATATCTTTTCCATCTTCCTTTAATTCCATCTGGGTCGACAACGATTTGTCCCACTTCATCCTTCAAGCAACTCACCCCCATCACATCACACCTCTCTTTCGCTATGTGCTTTGCAATCCTGAATACTGCTTTCTGACCCTCTTCCGAATCCAAGCGTTCTCCGAACATTTTCCTACATGCCTCCTGCGCCTTTGCTACCTCTTTCTTTGCAGCCTTCCTGGCTGCCTTATAACTTTCATGCTCTGCTGTTTCTGCTCCCGTACCCTTCGCCTTCTGCCACTCTTTGAACTTCTTCCTCTTCTCGTCAATCCTCTTTCCAACTTCAACATCCCACCACCATGTTTCCGAGTGCCTCGGTGGTCCTTTTGTCCATCCACATACCTCACCAACGGCTCCCAACAGACTAGCTTTCATTGACATCCAACCACTTTCAAGCTCAACCACATTATCCTCTACCCTACTCAGCCTCTCTTTTAATGCCTCCCTTACTGTCACCTCTTTCAACCTCCACACCTTCATTCTCGGTTGGTACTTCACCCGCCGAGCTCTCCTCGCACCTTTCACCCTTATGTTGCAGACAACCTGTTCTCCTGTTCTCCCCTATGGGCCGGTGCTCCTGCCTCACACCTAGCTCGGCTTCACGCTGTTGAAACCAAAGCTTTCAGAATTATTGGAGTCTCCCGCGATGAAGCTATCTCTGAGGGCCTTTCACTCACTCACCGCAGGCAGGTAGGTGGTCTTTCTGTCTTCTACCGACTCCTCTCCGGCCTTGCACCCCCAGCTCTCTCTGTGCTCTGTCCCCCAAATATTCCTACAGGTCGCACAAGATCTGCCAGCAACCCTCTGATGGTTAAACTGCCGAAATCTCGGCTGTCTGCTCACCTTCACTCTTTCATTCCTCTTTTCTCCCGCCTCTGGAACAAACTCCCTCACTCCCTTCAATCCCACTCCTCCCTCCAGGTCTTTAAAACAGCTGTTCACCACCATCTCTTATCTTCCCCCATCCAAAACCTTGATCTTTTCTACCCCCGCTAATTCACCCCAGATCCACCTTGTTTGAAATTCCAACTTCTTTCCTGGAAGTCCTGGCAGTGTCCATATGTTTTATACCTCTCCCACCGCCCCCTTCCCATGCCCCCCCCCCCAAAGCCCTCACCCTCTCTCAGATCTCTCGATGTCTCCATGTCTCTCGGTCCCTGCTCTCAAATGTTGTGTTTGTGTCCTTCCCCCTCTCTCCCCATCTTGTCTACCGCTCCCGATGTTATATGTTTTATGTGTCGGTTTGTCTTTCTGTGTGATTAATGTTCGCTCTTTCACGAGCCTCGATATTGTATACAAAAAAAAAAAAAAAAAAAAAAACCAAGTGGTGCTGTGAAACAGCCTCCTCCCCCGGGATCACCTTTGTGTCCCGGAGGTGCCCCCTATCTCGCCTACGCACCATCAGGTAGTCAACGGTTGTCGTCGACCCACCTGACGTGTATGTAACAAGCTTATTGTCCTCTTTCTGGAACTGAGTATTACAAATCAACAAATCAGCTCCATCAGCAAACTCCAAAATCCTTTCACCTTCTCCATTTCTCACACCATATCCGTAACCCCCATGAACTCCCTCAAAACCGTCCATACTCCTTCCCACATGTCCATTTAGGTCTCCTCCCACCACAACAACTTCCTCATCTTTCACGTTTTCCATCAGCTTCTCTATCGCACACCAGAACTTGTCCTTCTCTTCATCGGTTCGACCAACCTGCGGAGCATATCCCGAGATGACGTTCACCAAGAGCTTTCCAATCATCATTTTCACCATCATCAACCTATCACTCACTCTAGTCACGCTCACCACACTGTCTACAAACTCCTCAGAAAACAGGACACCAACACCATTCACGCCCTCCGGGCACCCTTGCCACACAAACTTGTATTTCTGTGCCTGCCTACCCTTCACCATTCTCACACCACTTCCCTTCCATCTCGTCTCTTGCACACAACATATGTCCACTCTTCTTCTGACCAATACTTCCACCACTTCTCCTGATCTCCCTGTCATTGTCCCTACATTCCATGTCCCAAACCTCAGAAACCGATCTCCACTTCGGGCTGTACCCTGCCCATATGTACTTGTGATTGTCATGGTTCTCTTTTTGAGGCAATGTTTTTATGGCCGGATGCCCTTCCTGACGCCAACCCTCTTAGTCGTCTCTTACGACACGCAGGGATACGGTGTACCTATTCTGACCAGGGTACACACTGGGAAACGTTTAAAACATGTAAATTCTGGGGGGGGGGGGGGGCGCGTCAGCATCACGGCTGCGGTTTAAACATATTCCAACAATATCCAAACAGAACCATGAAAAAAAAAAAAAAAAAAAAAAGCCGGGAAAAGTCTCCAAGCAAGAACGTGGATTTGAGAAGGAAGAAGCAGAGGCGGAAGAAAACGAGATACAGGGGGCGGGGCACAAGCCGAGATGAGGAGGAGAGCGAACAAGCATGTGTCCGGGAGGAGAGAAAGAATCAATATATAATTATTTGTCTCGGGAGGTGAGGTGAGAGGGAGAAAACAAAATAAAAGAAACAAGCAATACAGCGAAGGAAATAACCCAAACCGACAAAACACCGACGGGGGGAGGGAAGCCCCAAGTTACCAGGTCACGCACGAGGTACGACTCAGAAAACGATTAACTACACACAAGTTTGCACGAACCACAAACCAACACCAACTAGAAACACACAATAACACGTACACAGCAAAATAACCAGTGGAAATTTGACAAAGACAAGAATGGGAAAACACTCAAACTTCGATGCCGTGGAGAGCTCGAAGTACGCCTCACTCGCCCGAGGAACCGGAAGTCTGCTGCATGCTGCATACAGGTGAAATATAAAGCGCGAGATATTATATATATATATATTTCAAAAAAAATTGGTGTGGTTTTTTGGGGGCTGGAACGGATTAATAGCATTTCAATTCATTTTAATGGGGAAATTTAATTTGAGAAACGAGCAAATTGAGTTACGAGCTCGGTCACAGAACGAATTAAACTCGTAAGTCAAGGTTTCACTGCATATATATATATATATATGTATATATATATATATATATATATATATATGTATATATATATATATATATATATATATATATATATATATATATATATATATATATATATATATATATTATATAGTTGTGGATATGAGAATTGTTTTTTATTATTGTTGTAAAATATCACCCTCCTTCCTCCAGTTGTTGTATAAAGGTCAAAGGTCGTGCTCGTAGTTATTTCATAAACACCCACGTAGCGAATAATAGATTTCCTCCTTGTTGGTAGTTATTTCCTTATTCTGTGTAGTAGGGTAAGGCTGTGTCTTCCATTAATTTAATACTCCATTGCACCAAGTGAAATAAGAGTAGATTCCTTTCACACCCCCTTTCGTCAATTGCCAACTGCATTGGGAGGTTTGCTGCATTCTGCCACTGGTGTGGGGTTGTGTTTGTTTCACCCCAAACTCCATTAGCCACGAGGTAATCTCGGAGCCAAAGGTGGGAGGAGTCGGCCCAGCACCGGGAACAAGGCGTGGCCTTGCCAACGCCTTCTCTGAGGGCGGGATCGGTGAGCCCTCGCGACCAATCCAGGGCCGAGGCGAGCTCACCGATGGGCGTGTCATGAAGGCCGGCGGCCTGATCACCCCAGGGGCAATATAAGCATGCGCGGAAGCCTTTGTGGGAGATGCGTAAGAGAGGTGCGGATGCGTCAGAACAGGGGGTTGGTTGAGTTGCGTCAGAGAGTTGCGTGTGCGAAGAAGAGAGTCCTGCGAGTTGCGAGAAAGAGAGAGAGAGCCCGTCATGCCAGACCCCCCCCCCCCCCCACCAGCAGCTTGCCTCCACCAGCAGCTTGCCTCCACCAGCAGCTTGGCTCCACCAGGCAGCGTCGACCCGTTACCCCGCGCACACCACAGGATCGGTGGCATCGGCGGCCGTCGAGGTCCAGCCCGACGTCCCGTGCGGGATTAAGCTCCAGCCAGCTCCGTGCCTTCCTTTCCCTCCAGCCATCCACCTCCTGCCATTCCTGTCATCAGTCCCCGTGTGAGTCTGTCTTTGTTTGTTCTGTCCCTGGGTTAATTAAGACTGTATAGGTAAGCTAAGGTTCACTGTGTCCGCTTCTTCTTCTTCTGTTTTTTATTTTATTATCTTTCCTACTCCTTGGTTTCTTTCATTGTGTAAATAGTAAATAAATTATATTCGTATTTCCACCCTTTTGTTTTCCTTTTGTTCACATCCGTCGCTGTTGTGATTTCCCCATTGACTACCTGTGGCACGATTTGGCCAACGTTCAGGAGTCGGGTTAGTCTTGGTAACAGTTCGGGCCGCGGCTGCCATCCGCTCGGCAAATTAACATCCCATCCGCGGTCCTCAACTATATATATATATATATATATATATATATATATATATATATATATATATATATATATATATATATATATATATATATATATATATATATATATATATATATATGTATATATATATTAGGGTGGTCCTCAAATGTACACCAAAAAATAAAATTGGACTTTTTTCAGCTGCTTGTTGCTAAAATTGTTCCTTATTGTGAAAAAATGAAATGTGCCAAAGATGGTTTATATACGACTTTATTTACTACTGTCACACATGGGTTGAAAATTACAATGTTTCAGTATCGACACACAAAATTGTTTTTAATAGACTAACACTCAGATGTAATCCCAAATCAGTAAGAATGTATGACAATCATCATAAACACACAGAGTAAGAGTCCTCCAGACCATTGATTCCTCATTAATAAGTTCTGTGGTAAATTATTTCCTCCTTATCTTCTTTGCGTCGGGGAACTGATGGCGATGCCACTCAACAACTTGCAGCAGGTTCTGGCGCTGCTGTTCATCCTTTGTCAAGACTTTATTGTAGTCCTGTATTAATGCTACACCACGTTCTGCAAAGTCGTTGACAGTGGCAATGCCGCGCAAGACTTGCTGTGATGACTGAAATGATGGGTCATCGGCCCACTCACCAGGGTCCTTTTCTAGGACGTCAGTATTGACTTTGAATGCAGTAAAAATTCGCAGAGGCAGAAGTAACAAAATCTGCAACAGTCTTGGCAGCGATGGCTTCTTTTGCTGTAAGATCCACATGTACCCGTGGTTGAGGATTCTCTTGGCATTCTTCTTTAAGAGCAGCTACTATCATTCGCTTGACATCAAGCTCAACACTATCGTCAAACAGAGCAAGTCCTGCCAGTTCTTCGTTGAGGTACCACAAGTGATTGGAAAGCTTTTTGCTGGTGGCTTTGGCAATCACTGAATCAGGATAGAAAATGAGTGCTTTTAAGAGAGCTAGGTCTCCAGCGGGAGCCCCAATGGCAGATGGAGCACTGAACCAGGCTTTGGTATACACTGCTCCAACAAATGCTGTAAAACGCTTTATGCCAGTGAGTTCCTTTGGGGTCAGTCGAAACTGATCACGGAACAAGTAGATCTTGATTCCATAAATCACACGGGCCATCCATCTTGCCCGATGCATGGCTCCTGGCTGCATGAACCTGAATCCTCTCAGAGGACGCTCACCAAACAGAATACCAGAATACCTGAACCAGAAATACATATACTACTGTGTTCAAAAAGTATCCGACCTTTGTTCATAAAAAATACTCGTATCCAGATACAACAAACCTACACTAATCTCCTTCAAAGTAGTCCCCTTGGGCTGCCACACACTTCTCCCAACGGTTCTGCCACTGTCCGAAGCAGCGCTGGAACACCTCTTTTCGGATGGCGCGCAGGTGGTCCGTCGCATTCCGCATGATGTCTTCTCTGGACTGAAATCTGGTCCCTTTCAGGGGCATTTTCAGCTTGGAGAAAAGCCAGAAGTCACACGGAGCCATGTCGGGAGAGTAGGGTGCCTGACGAAGCACAGGTGTGTTGTGTTTGGCCAAGAAACTCTGTATCAAATGTGAAGAATGGGCGCAAACGGCGACGCAAACGGCTGGGAGCCGTTTGCTCCATCACGCAGCTCCATCTTCATTTCATGCGTTTGCATGACATGCGTTTTGCGTGCATGCGTGTCATGCATGTCATGCATGCATCTTGCGTGCATTTTGCATTTGCACTTGCGCGCATGCATTTTGCGTGTCATGCATGCGTGACATGCGTGACATGCGTTCATGCATGCGTTTGCATTCGCGCAGCATATTGGCAGCTCCATCACGATAACGCACCCGCCCATTCTTCAGAATCAATCGATTGCGCTGCAATTACTTTCGGTCTCTGTTTTTCCCGGTCTTTTCACCCCATACTTCCTTGTTTAAAATCTCAACTCAAAAAAAAAAAAACCAAAAAAATATTTCCTTCTCTGTTCTTATCCGTTTGTTCGTTCTTATTTGTTCGTTCGTTCTTTAACCACGTTGTTCGTGATCACGTGATCTCGTTGTTAAAAATGTTTAAACTGTCCCCTGAAGAACTGTATTCTGTTGTATACTATAACACCTTTTTCTTCTTCTTCTATAAAAGGATGATTTTGACTTCTCACCAAATCTATTCATTCCAAAAAAAAATTCCATCTCTTACAGTGCCTCTTTCATACATTCCCTAAACTCTCCAGCACTCCACCCATCCTTCAGCGTCCTCAAACGTATTTTTGACTCGGTCTCAAGAAACTCATTTTGCAATAAATGTTCGTTTCCCATTAATCGTACACTTTTCAAAATCCAATCTCACCCCTCCCCTCCAAATCTTCCCCATCACCCCTTCCCTCCAAATGTACCCCCTTACCCCTCCCCTCCAAATCATCCCCATCACCCATCTCTTTCAAATCTTCCCCCTTGCCCTTCCCTCCAAATCTTCCCCATCACCCATCCCTTTCAAATCTACCCCCCTTGCCCCTTCCCTCCTAAACTCCCCCTACATCCCTCCCCTCCGAGACTCTCCCTCGCTCCTCCCCTCCTCGACTCCCCTCTCATCCCTTCTCCTCAAAGCGTCCTCCCCGCTTCTTCCCCCTCCCAACTTTCACCTTCATCTCCCCCAACCTTCTGCTTCACTCTTCCCCCGCCTCAAATAACACCTCACTGCGCCTCACCCAATCACCATCAAACCTTTTGTCCGCCCCATACTTCCCTTTCTCCAAGCTATTCTGAAATATCTGACACACCTTCAACAGCTCTCCCTACCTCTTCCTCCTCGTCCACAACTTACCCTACCGCTCCCCCCCCCCCCCCCCCTGTTCTGTATCCGATGCTCCCCCTTCCTCTTCTTTAACAGTATGGACCTCAAACATCCGGGGCCTTCGCTCAAACCTGACTGATCTCTCCATACAGGTTGCTTCTGACAAACCAGACGTGATCTGCTTAACAGAAACTTTCCTCCTTCATGATGTCGCTGATTCCTTGGTATCTCTCCCAGGTTACTCCCTCCTCCGGTATGATAGACCTGAGCCTCGTCCTGGAGGTGGGGTTGCTATCTTTATTTAAAAAAACTCTCTTCCTCACTCGCCCTGCACTGCCCTCTCTCCACCTCGCCCCCAGGAATACCTTTGGCTACGGCTTCCCCTTCGCTCCCACCTTTTGTTCATATGTGTGTTGTACCGTCCACCAAACAGTGATGACGCCATCTACATCTCGCTGTCTGATAATATGGACCAACTTCTATTTACCCATCCCAACTCTCTCTTCCTCATATGTGGTGATTTCAATTGTCACCATGCCAGTTGGCTGCGTGTGGGTACCTCTCTCACCAGCCATGGCTCTTCAGCAAAGGACTTCTGTGACTCACTGGGACTGACACAATCTGTCAATTTCCCGACCCGGATCTCAGTCAACGGAGCATCTTCTCTTCTGGACTTGGTTCTGACTAACTTCCCTGAAAATGTCTGCTGCTCTTCTTCTGCTCCAATCGGCTCATCTGATCATGTGCTTGTTAAAGTGGACATCTCTCTGACCATTCTCAGAAAGCCTCCTCAGCGTCGACGAGTCTGGCATTTCACTCAGGCCAACTGGCATGGTCTTCAAGCAGCCATCAATCATCTGGACTGGTCTCCCATCTCTAACCCCTCTGACATCAACTCATCCTGGGAATTCTTCCAAAGTAAATTGCTCTCATGCACAGATTTATCCCATCTCGTCTTCAGTTGTCATACCCTTCCTCCCGTCCATGGTACATGGAATCTTGTGGTGAGGCTATTGCCCAGAAACAACTTGCTTTCGTCTCCTGGAAAGCAAATCCAACGGAAGGAAATCTCATTTTCTTTCACAAAGCCCGAAACAAGTGTGTGTCCACCCTCAGGAGAGCCAGGAAACAATATCTCTCCATTCTCAGGACCGAACACTCTTATCTGTCTCCCTCTTCCAAATCCTGGTGGCGTCTGTTCAAATCTGTTTCTGGTGTTTGTTCCCCCTCCATACCCTCCCTCACCTCAAATGGCCACACGGCTTAATCCGCACGTGAACAAGCTGAATGCCTCAACTCTGTGTTTGCCTCTAAATCTTGTGTCCCAAACCCATCCCTCTCTGTACCCACTGTACCCAGTTGCACCTAGACTCTGTGTCCTTTCCTCCTGACAAGGTGGAAAAGTTTCTGTCAACCCTCGACTCTGATTCTGCAACTGGACCTGACGGCATCAGCCCACGGGTCCTAAAATCCTGCTGTTCCGCTCTTTCACTTCCTCTCTCTGTTCTCTTCACCCTCTCTTTTGCTCAAGGTCATCTGCCATCTGCTTGGAAATCTGCCAACATCACCGCTTTGCACAAAAAAGGTGCAAAAACAGATCCCAGCAACTACAGACCAATCAGCCTTCTCCCAATTATCAGCAAAGTCATGGAATCCATCATTGCTTCAGATATGAAATCTTTCCTCTTCTCCAATGGCTTGATCTCTGATCATCAATTTGGTTTCAGACCTGGTCACTCTACTCTGGACATGCTGCTTCTGCTTTCTCAACAATGGATGGAGGTCCTCAATGCCAAACAGGAAATTAGAGCTGTCTCCCTTGACATATCACGTGCCTTCGATACGGTCTGGCACCCCGCTCTGCTCACAAACTCTCCTCTTTTGGTATCCATGGAAATCTCCACGCATGGCTGGCGGATTTCCTCTCTCGTCGTAGTCAACGTGTGGCCCTGAATGGGTTTCTCTCATCTCTTCCTGTTCAGGCTGGAGTTCCCCAAGGCAGTGTTCTGGGCCCTGTGCTTTTTCTGGTCTTCATCAATGATCTCTCTGACTCTCTTGAAAATCCTCCCTATCTCTTTGCCGATGACTCTACTCTCTGTCGCTCCATTCTTCATCCCTCAGATCGGCAGTCTGCAGCCTCCTCACTCTCTGCAGACCTGGACAAAATCGCAGACTGGGCAAACAAGTGGAACATGTCTTTCAATCCTGACAAATGTCACACTCTTACGATGTCTCTCCGAAAAGACCGACTGGACAACCCTCCCATCCACTTTCTGAATAATCCTCTCCAAGAAGTTCTGTCACTCAAGCTTTTGGGTCTCACTATCTATCATGATCTTTCCTGGGAAAACTACATTTCAAATCTGGCCTCCAAAGCCAGTCGCCGACTGGGCATCGTCCGTCGTGCGAAGTCCTTCTTTGGCACACCTGAGCTCCTCACCACATACAAGGCTTTCATCTGCAGCTCAATGGAATACTGCTCTCCCCTCTGGGCTGGTGCTCCTGCCCCACACCTAGCTCGTCTTCACGCTGTTGAAACCAAAGCCTTCAGAATCATTGGAATCTCCCGCGATGAAGCTAACTCCAGCTGGTTGGATGGCAGCCTTTGGCCTAGCCAATAGTGCTATGTGCATTTGGCCAAGCCAATAGTGCTATGTATGTTTATCATTGGTTTTCATTCAGAATCTGTGTCTTAATTAGACTAATTAGTTCACTTTAACTTTTTTTTCTCAACTAAATCAAATTGTCACTTTCTTTGACCATTATTGGACCTTTATTAGTAAATAAACCTTCACTGTCAACCTGCATTCCTCTCCAGTAAAGCAGATATGTATCATAACAGTAACCGCTGGCGGCCGTTTTGAGAAATGGCTGCCATAGCCATCAGGGGCTGAATCTGAGATGGCCCAATATCCAGATATTTTCATAATATGATAGTCTACTAGTGTGCCAAATTTGGTGCTTTCCTCACAAAATGCACAATTGTTATGCTATATTTAGCTTAGCTGCCGGACTATTAGAGTTGCAGTCTGTTTGGGCTGGCTGTGCCAGGCGGGCTGTAGAGTATTATTTTGGGGGGTGACAGCGGTGTTGTGGAGTAGGTAGGAGGTTTTTGTAAGCTTTTAAATAGAATATTTATCCTATGGTCTGTGGTCTGACTGACAAGTTCAAGGGTCTGACACAATTATGGTGTCTGGGAGATGTTTAGGGATCACATGGCTCGGAGATGTGGAGCTTCTTCTTCCTCAAAGAAGGGTATCCAGATTAATAAAGTATAATGATTAAATAATAATGATACCACCCTCTGTCCAGACAAGTATTAATGTGAATCCTCTGTCCAGTGTAAATGTGATGTCATGTGTAATGACGTGTCTGTCTGTCTGTCATGTATAAAAATAATGATTAAACAAAGATGTATTGGAACTGCTGTTTGTAATAATTCACTTAACATTAAGTTTGTATGGAATTATGTTTGTCCTTTTTTTTTCTTCTTTTTTTTTTCTTCTTTTTTCAATTGGATGTTAAAGCGACCAAGAGGTCATGTGGTTACGACGTCATATTGTGATGTCATCGCAAATCTAATGATAATTGTTCGATGATAAAGGCAACAGAGCAGGTTGAGGTCACCGTGCTGCTCAGTGATTTAACAGCGCTCGTGATTGGTGAAATTTGGAGGGAACATGAGATACAGGCGTGCGAGACAAGTGTGTTTTAACCAGGTTATAAATGCTCACTTGAGGTGGAGATGCAAATTAACCAAGACACAGGTGAGTGTGGTGGAGTGGCTGGACAAAGGTGAGTGGAAAAGGTGGAAATGATTGGTTGGAGGGAATTCTCATATATTGTCATGTTTGTATTTGTATCTGGAGATGTTGCATTGAATTGTTGCATTAAATTAAAATTAAATTCGATTAAAATTAAATTTAAAGCTTGCAGTAAATTAAATATTGGTTTCAGTGTTAAGTGTTGTACTGTTTGAATTCTGCAATAGGGTGCCAGAATTTGACCTCTAGTGACAAATGATTTTGTTGGCAAACTATTTGTTTGCAGTTTGGTTTGTAAGTGAGCTGGCAAAGAGATTGTGCCAGTCTGATGAAGTAGTGTCCTTTGGATGGGAGTTGGAGCCTGGTTGGGTTCGGGGCTTGTGGCTTTTCTCGATTGTCTGTCTGTCTGTGAATGGAAACTCAGAGGTTTGGGGCCGGACTTGAGCAGAACGCAGATGGAAATGTGAGTGGCACCTTGTGTCATTGTCAGAATGACAATGTTTATGAATTTGTGAAATAAGGAGGGGTAAGGATGAGTCTGGAAGAAGATCCGTTGGTGTGAGTAGTGGATGGAATTTGACCTTAAAGGGTGGTGGTGGTGCTGATTGCGCCGGGCAGTTGTGTTATGGTGTTGTGGTGTGCAATGTCATTGTGGAGAACACCGAGTGGCGAGTGTGGAAATGTTAATCGGCCAGGATATTGCGGATCTCTGTTTTATGTTGTGGCCTGGTTGTTGGCAATGACGTCATTAGGGCTGTAATTGTGGCGTCGCCATTAAATGGGGGAAGGCACTTGGTCTGGTTCATTTTTTTGGAGGTTTGGAGGCATCGTGGCTCCTGGGTAAATATTCACCACCTGAATGATAACGTGTTGTCTTTATGTGCAAAACTAATGAGGGCTGTCAAGGGTGTCCATTTGCAGATAACTTGGTTCTGATCAGGAGTTTCGGGAGGAGGCACCACCTACAACCAAGGTGGGCTGGTCTACCAGGTGGTCACCAAACAGGTGCTGTCAACCGCACACTGCAGTGAGATATGGAGATAAAACCACCTGATACATGCATCACCTCCACCCACACTGAGTCTTGACGACAGTAATACATATTAGAACTATTTTTGTTTTTGATATTTTTATTTGTTTTATTTGCAATGAAATAAATAAATTTTAAAAAGGGAGGTGATTGGACACAGGATAGGGTTTTTTGGGATAGGGTTTTTTGGACGGGCTTTTTGCTGGGAATGTGGCAAGTGTGTCACAGGGACAGACGATTGGAGTTGGATGTGAGAATTATTTAATTGATTCTTCACCATTGAGTGATGTGGCCAAAATTTCACCAAGTGCCAATCTAGGTCATAGTAGACATTGGGATATTGATATTTCATGATAAAAATAGATTGGGAAAAATATATTGGGATTCATAGTAGATATTGGGCAACTCTGGAAGATGGAAGTGGAGAGACCCAGGATTGGACTTTATTACAATTTTTGGAACAACTCATTTTCCGATTGATGAGAAACGCCATGGATCCCTACACAATGTGAGACAATGTGGGACAGCCAGAGGCTGAAACAGGTGCAGGGAACAGGTGCATGATATGCTAAAAGCAGGACCCGGGAAGAGGCCAGGTGGATTGGAGTGATGTGTGTGGTGGCGATCACCGACTGGTGCCTGCTTAATCGGGCTAGACATTTTGAAATATACAAGATATTTTGCTTTGTGAAATTGTAATTTTGGGGTCCAGATGTAATTTTTATTTTTTTGGTAGTTTTGGTGGTGGGAGCTCGTGTAAAATTGGGGTGTGCTGTGTTGTGCACAAGGTTTGCAGAATTTACCCTTGATGACAAACTATTTGGCATGTTGGATTATTAGTGTTGAGCTGTGATCAAAACGCTTGGCCTGTGATTGAAATCTCAAAATGTTCAAATGAGATTTTGAACATTGGGGTTAGACATGATCGATGGAGAACTTACATTGATTTTATAAGTGAATTTACATAAAATACTTCCATAAAAGGAAGAGAATAAAAGGAAGAAAATAAAATTGAATGCAGACATTGGCAAATTCTGGAAAATTGATGGACACATTTTATCAAAATGACCATATAAGGCTACAATGCTATCTATGGGTAGAAGGTTTACCAGGTAGAGGGTGGTGGTATGCCTTTGGGAGTAAAGTTGGCCAAATTTGTAAGGGATCTTACATGAACTTAGCAGAGCACTCTCTGCTCACGGATTTCTGATACATATAGATTTGGATTTTGTCAGAATGTAATATTATGCTGTAGGTATCGACGGTTCGGCCGGATTTAAGGGATACACCATTGGATATTAAAGGAAGGCGTGTTCCTATCAAATGTAAGACAGTATAAATTACGACCAGAGGCTGACAAGGGCATTGAAGCGGTCATCAAAGCATTGTGTAAGCAAGGGATAATTGGTGAAACAGGGTCAAAGGGATGACCCATTAAAAGCAAACTTTGAAATATACTCAAACCACACCCCCGGCAAGAGGCTCGAGTGAGAAACGAGGAGAACACATATTGGAAGGTAGCAAGAGAGGTGGCAACAATGCAGAACAGGATTCAGTGCTGGTCATGCATGAAATTTAGGTTTAGATTTGGATTCAAGATTCAAGGCCTCTAAATTCAATTTAGATTCAAGGCCTCTAAATTTGGATTTGGGATTGGGAGCGATTTGGGATGGATCGCAGATTGGTTCAAAGGATTGAAGGGGCATGACTGTTAAATGGTTGTTGACTGCACTTGCAGTGGTAATTGGGGTAGTAATTTGGGCAAAATGAGCAGAAATCGGGAGGCTCTTCTGAGGAAAAGAAGATAAAGGCAAGAACACTTGTGGAGCTCTTTACTCATGTGGAAAACTGTGTGGAAGATGGACCTTCCACTTTTTCGGTCTTGCATCAGCTGTATGAAAACCACGTAAGATTGTTGATAAAGGAGACTAACAGAACCTGATTCACGGATAAAGTTCTAGCATACTTCCCACAAGCACAAGAGCAAAGTGATGGCAAAAATAAGCTTCTGGTATTTGAACATGGTGTGCAGCAAATGCTAAAGCAAGCCATGGCATGCGATTATGAAGGTGATGCACGACTGCTGGCTAAGGATGCCAAGATAGTGTGCAAAGATATTGTCAGCTACAAAGGTTTCCACCTTGATGGCAAATTTCCTTCTGGTTGTCAACAAGGATCATTGCCATCTACCCTCAAGACCCTTGTGTCTCTGCTGTTGAATGGTGCTGACTTGAAAGACCAATATTCCACAGACTCGCAGGCAAACCTCACAGTCTCTCAGGCCATTCTCTCCAACTTCAAGAAATATGTGTCGACTTCTGCCAAGTGTCGGCATTCCCTGGATAGGGAACCACCATTGCCGCTGTACATCGGAATGAAGATTCACACAGAGACTCGGTCTAAAAAGATCATCACACAGCTATATGACTTGGGTCTCAGTGAAAGCTACGACAGAGTTCTTCAGCTTGAGAGCCAGCTTACAACTGCTGTCTGTGAGAACTTTGAGGACAAAGGAGCTGTGGTTCCTGCTCAGCTGCGACGTGGACTGTTTACTGTTGGTACACTTGACAAGTTCGATCACAATCCTTCAATTGCAGCTGCTAAGGGGTCATTTAATGGCACAGGCTTCAGTCTGTTTCAGTTTCCCACTTCGCCTAATGTGGGAGAGAAGCAGAATGACATCAGACTGCCTTTGGCTGATACCAAGAAGAATCACAAGTTGCCAGACAGCTTCATCACAGTGCCAGCTGTGGCTTTGAAGACAGCAAAAGTGTCAGTCCCACAACTGTCAAATGCATCAACACCAAAAGACGGACAACGGGTAGGTGCACAATTGAAGGAGAAGGGCTGGCTGGAACATGCTAGACAACAGATGGAGAAAGATGAAGTTGAAAAAGGTGACAATATTACCTGGTCAGCATTCCATGCCTCCATGCAAAATGAATCAGCAGATCAGCACACCACCCTTACACAGCTATTGCCCCTTTTCTATGAGAAGGCAGCTACTGCAGCTATGATCAAGCATGGCATTAATGTGCTGCATTGGGCGACAGAATTTCTCAATCCTGGACATATACCAGTTATAGCCTTTGATGCACCACTCTATGCTCTTGTCAAGTTCACTCAGTGGAACTGGCATGACACACACGGAGAGGATAAGTTCATGGCAATGTTTGGTGGCCTGCACAAAGAGATGGTGATGTGGAAAACGTATGGTGACTACTTGGAGGGATCCGGATGGACCAATGCGCTGACACAAGCTGCCATTGCATCATCAGGTACTGCCGACTCGTTTCTGAAGGCCTCACATCTGAACAGAACAAGGCACACTCACCAGGTGACTGTTTGGCATTGGCAAAACTCCAGGAGGATGCTTTTTTGCACACTGAGGGAACACACAGTGATGAAGCCAAGGAGGCATGGAGGCAGGAAATGGTACAGAAGAGTCCAACATTCCAGTACTGGGATACAGTTCTCAACATTGAACTCCTGGGACTCCTCTTCATCAGATCACATCGAGAGGAGAATTTTCCTCTGTATGTTGAAAGCCTCAAGGCCTTGGTTCCATGGTTCTACGCTCTACACCACCACAATTATGCACGGTTGATTCAAATACACATCCGAGACATGGAGAGTCTGCCAGCACCCATTCCCAAAGAGTTTGAAGAGCAGTCACTGGGTCATTCATAAAACCACCAACAGATTATCGACCTTCGAATACAAAGGTTGAGGAAGTCAGTGAACCATGAGAGGTGGTAGCCTCAGATGCCACAAGCAGAGAGTTTGGAGATCAAGACATGGTGTCAGACTGGATCAAATGCTAGAGATATGTCCAGAGAGACGAGCCTCATTTCATGTCTGAGATTGAGGGCTTTCATCCATTGTTGGGAGAGTAGAAGCAGCTTGTCTAAGGTATAATGACCGGCTCTGAAACTTAACTGATGATCTGAGATCAGTCCATTGGAGAAATCAAGGATTTGCTGCCAACTGCAATGATAAATTCCATGACTTTTTTTTTTTTTTTTTTTTTTGTATACATAATCGAGGCTCGTGAAAGAGCTAACATTTATCACACAAACAAATCAAACAAACAAACATAGTATATAAAAAGGGGAGTGGTAGACAAGATGGGGAGAGAAGCGGAAGCACATAAACACAACATTTGAGAGCAGGTACATCGGGAATGTGTTGGAGGGAGAGGGCTTGGGGGGAGGTGGCGTGGGAAGGTTGAAGTATAAACACAAGGACACCAAAGACTTCCAGGAAAGAAGTTGGTATTTCAAAAAAGTGGATTTGGGGTGAAATTAGCGGGGGTAGAAAAGATCACGGTTTTGGATGGGGGAAGATAAGAGATGGTGGTGAACAGCTGTTTTAAAGACCTGGAGGGAGGAGTGGGATTGAAGAGAGTGAGGGAGTTTGTTCCAGAGGCGGGAGAAAAGAGGAATGAAGGAGTGAAGGTGAGCAGAGAGTTTTGATTTTGGGTTTAACCATAAGAGGGTTGCAGGCAGATCTTGTGCGACCTGTAGGATTATTTGGGGGACAGAACCCAGAGAGAGCTGGAGGAGCAAGGCCGGAGAGGAGTCGGTAGAAGACAGAAAGACCACCAACCTGCCTGTGGTGAGTAAGTGAAAGGCCCTCGGAGGTAGCTTCATCACGGAAGATTCCAATGATTCTGAACGCTTTTGTTTCAACAGCGTGAAGACGAGCGAGGTGTGAGGCAGGAGCACCAGCCCAGAGGGGAGAGCAGTATTCCATTGAGCTGCGGATGAAAGCCTTGTAGGTGGTGAGCGGCTCAGGTGTGCCAAGGAAGGACTTCACACGACGGAGGATGCCCAGTCCGCGACTGGCTTTGGAGGCCAGATTTGAAATGTGGTTTTCCCAGGAAAGATCATGGCAGATAGTGAGACCCAAAAGCTTGAGTGACAGAACTTCTTGGAGAGGATTATTCAGAAAGTGGATGGGAGGTTTGTCCAGTCGGTCTTTTCGGAGAGACATCGTAAGAGAGTGAGATTTGTCAGGATTGAAAGACATGTTCCACTTGTTTGACCAGTCTGTGATTTTGTCCAGGTATTCAGAGAGTGAGGAGGCTGCAGACTGCCGATCTGAGGGATGAGGAATGGAGCGGCAGAGAGTGGAGTCATCAGCAAAGAGATAGAGAGGATTTTCAAGAGAGTCGGAGAGATCATTGATGAAGACCAGAAAAAGCACCGGGCCCAGAACACTGCCTTGGGGAACTCCAGCCTGAACAGGAAGAGGAGATGAGAGAAACCCATTCAGGGCCACACGTTGACTACGACTAGAGAGGAAGTCCGCCAGCCATGCGTGGAGATTTCCATGGATACCAAAGGAGGAGAGTTTGGTGAGCAGAGCGGGGTGCCAGACCGTATCGAAGGCACGTGATATGTCAAGGGAGACAGCTCTAATTTCCTGTTTGGCATTGAGGACCTCCATCCATTGTTGAGACAGCAGAAGCAGCATGTCCAGAGTAGAGGTACCTGGTCTGAAACCAAATTGATGCTCAGAGATCAAGCCATTGGAGAAGAGGAAAGATTTCATATCCGAAGCAATGATGGAACTCCATGACTTTGCTGATAATTGGGAGAAGGCTGATTGGTCTGTAGTTGCTAGGATCTCTTCACATTTTTTGTGTAAAGCGGTGATGTTGGCTGATTTCAAAGCAGATGGCAGATGACCTTGAGCAAAAGAGAGGGTGAAGAGAACAGAGAGAGGGAGCGAAAGAGCGGAAGAACAGGATTTTAGGACCCGTGGGCTGATGCCGTCAGGTCCAGTTGCAGAATCAGAGTCGAGGGTTGACAGAAACTTTTCCACCTTGTCAGGAGGAAAGGACAAGGAGTCCAGGAGCAGCTGGGTACGACTGGGTATGGTGGGTACAGAGAGGGATGGGTTTGGGGCACAAGATTTAGAGGCAAACACAGAGTTGAGGCAATCAGCTTTTTCACGTGCAGAGTCGGCTGTGTAGCCGTTTAAGGTAAGGCAGGGGATGGAGGGGGAACAAACACCAGAAACAGATTTGACCAGATGCCACCAGGATTTGGAAGAGGGAGACAGATAAGAGAGTTCGGTCTTGAGAATGGAGAGATATTGTTTCCTGGCTCTCCTGAGGGTGGACACACACTTGTTTCGGGCTTTGTGAAAGGAAATGAGATTTCCTTCCGTTGGATTTGCTTTCCAGGAGATGAATGCAAGTTGTTTCTGGGCAACAGCCTCACCACAGGATTTAGTGGGGCAGATATGTGAAAAAGATGTTCATTTCCGGCAGAAAGTGTGAAATTTCGCATACAGGGGTATTTTGGGGCGCTGATTTCAAAAATTGGCGGATCCAAGAGATCTAGCCAATGGACCGGCCGCCATCCTGAATTCCAATATGGCCGCCAAGACGAAATGTTGAAATTCCCTATCTTGGGTTCTAAATGACCTGTGGCGCTGAAATTTGGTACACAAGGGTATGTTGACATGCTGAGTTCAATAATGCAATAATTTGAAATGTCTGACAAACGGTATGGCCGCCATTTTAAATTCCAATATGGCCGCCAAGACAAACATCGATGTTTTCATTGCTTTAATAGCACAGTGTACGGTAATGTCATAATGTTAAATCATTTGAGCATTATTATGATAACTGGAAAATTGTTGCATCTCAAATCTACTGATGGGTTTGTAATTTTGTCGAAGGCAGTAGAAATTTGGGAAATTCAGCGCCCCAAAATACCCCTGTATGTGAAATTTAACACTTTCTGCCGGAACTGAACATTCACATGACATTCCAATAATTTATTTTTTTTATGTTTTTTCTCTTTCAGATCCAATGTCGAAATCAAAGAAAACATCGTCAACAATTCCAATGCCAACAGACTGGAACATTTGCGCTCTTTGCCAGAAACGTTCTGAAAATGAACCACTAAGAGATGCACGTAAGGGCAGCAATCAGTCGTGTCTAGACGTCTACGAGAATCTTGCTCAAAATCTCAAGGCATTGAATGATTTAGGTGCCTTGCCTTGCGGGATAAACATTTCCCGACTAGATGATGGTTGCGGTATTGCAGAAACCCTAGCTGTGCATGCTGCCAAATGGCACAAAAACTGTTATGTGCAGTGCAGCAGCTCTCGTGTGGCCAGGGCTGAATCAAGGGAAAGAAAGCAAAGTTCAGACCTTAAACTTGGTGAAGAAACTTACTCGCCTGTTAAGAAAAGACTCAGAACAAGTTTCAAATCTCCATCCGTTGAACAGAGTACTGCTAGCGCATGTTTCTTTTGTGATAGCATTATCAGTAATGAAGAAATAGTCCACAGAGCGGCAACAAAAAATGTAGATTCCAATGTTCGATTGATGGCAACAGAATTGAGGGATACAAAACTCCTGGCTAGATTGTCTGTAGGTGATATGACGGCATCAGATGCTGTTTATCACAAGAAGTGCATGACTGTTCTCCACACTCGATACAGATCATTTGTAAGAAAGAATGAGGAAGCCAGTTCAAGTGAAAATATGCCACCAGAATCAGTAGCTTTGGCCGAATTGATAGCCTATTTGGAAGAAATGAAGTGTACAGATGACAGTTACACTTTCAAGTTAGCCGATCTCACAAAGCTTTATACAGAACGTCTGGCACAACTGGGAGGTGATATCTCAAAGAGGATTAATTCAACTCACCTTAAGGACAAGCTTCTCAGACACCTTCCGCAACTTGAGGCACATAAGAGCAACCATGAAGTGGCACTGTCATTCAAAGAGGACATTGGTGAAGCTTTATTGCATGCTTGTAGACAAAGCTCTGACAACGACGCGGTCATTCTCATGAGAGCTGCCCAGATTGTGCGCAAAGATATTTTGCAAAAGCAATACCAATTCAATGGATCCCTAGTTAACGAATCGTATAACAACTCACCACCATCATTGGCAGCGTTGATGGAAATGATTCTTGCTGGTACAAACATACAAAAACAAAACGCAAACAACAAGGGAGGCGTCTCTGTGCAATCCTTAACTCAACTTGTAACATTCAACACTATGAAACGAGGAAGGTTGGAAACTACAGCAGTACGTCACAATTTGAAACGTGAAACATCACTGCCACTTTACCTGGGTCTTCTCATTCATAGCAAAACAAGGAAACGGGATCTCGTTGACGTTCTTTTTCAACATGGTTTGTGTGTTTCCTATGATCGCATACTGGAGGTATCCACAGATGAGGCCAACAGAGTCATAGAAATATACAAACATGACGGCGTTGTGTGTCCAACAAAATTGCGTAGTGGAATATTCACAACAGGCAACCTAGACAACATAGATCACAACCCATCATCAGCATCAGCACAAAGTTCATTTCATGGAACCGCGTTATCACTGACACAACATGTTTCACATGACAAAAGTGGCAGCATTCGAAATCATGAGAATGTCACTGAGAATGAGAACAAACAGCGCTCCAAAACCATAGCCGCCCTTCCTGCATCTTACAGTGATGTGCCTCCTGAAACATTTCCAACTAATAATCCCATTCCAAGAAAACCAAAAGGTCCATCCACTCCAAGTGTGTCCTCCGGAATACAGGACAAAGAAAGTCAGTGGCTTTCGTTTGTACAAAGTCTGCAGGAGAAGGAAGGTCTTGAGAGTGAAGATAATATCTCCTGGTCAGCATACATGGCAAATCTGCAGGTTGAAGTTCCTCGGCCTCCTGCAATTACAGGACTGCTACCTCTGTTCCGCGAGAGTGCTCACACATTGGCAATGGTGAAGCATGGAATGAATTTAATCAAGCAGGCGACAGAACTAGTAAACCCCGGACAAGTTCCAGTTCTGACCGTTGATCAACCACTCTATGCAATTGCAAAGAAGATTCAATGGACTTGGCCAGGTATATATGGTGAAGACAAGTTTGTTGTGATGATGGGAGGACTTCATGTAGAGATGGCCTTGTTGAAAGCGATCGGCAGCTTCCTGGAGGGGAGTGGCTGGGCAAGTGTAATGACCAGTGCTGGTGTAACAACAGAGGGAAGAGCAGATAGTCTTCACAAAGGTTCGCAAATATCGAGGTCACAATGGGCACACCAAGTCACAGTAGCGGCGTTGTACGCTCTGCAGCGAAAGGCATACGATGACTACCGGAAAACATGTGAAACTGAAGATTTACAATCATTTGATCTTTGGAGCAAGAAGATGGCTACAAAGTACCCCCAGTTTTGCTACTGGAATAAAGTCCTGCAGTTGGAGTGTCTTCTCTTGGCATTCATAAGATCACAACGGGAAGCCAACTACACGCTCTATGTGGAGACTCTCACGGCGATCATTCCGTGGATGTTTGCCATGGACCATTACCATTACGCCAGATGGTTGACAGTGCATGTAACAGACCTTCAGGAACTTTCAAACGATTCCATGGATATCCATCGTGAATTTGTCAAGGGGAACTTTGTCACTCAGAAGTCATCACACAAGTTCTCTGCTATGGCACACGATCAGATACACGAACAGCAGAACGCTTATGTGAAAGGTGATGGTGGAGTCATTGGAATTACTGAGAATGAAGGGGCTCTTCGCCGGTGGATGGTAGCTGGTGCAGAAATAGCCAGAATCCTGAATGAGTTTGAGGACCAGTTTCAAAGACAGAGGCAAACTGATGTCCGCCACCACGAACAATTGCCTAGTGTCCAGAAATCCTTTGCATCAGATCTCAATAATGCAATCAGTTCCTTTGAAAAACTTGGAAACCCGTTTGCGGAAGACAGTAATGACTTGTATGTGCTTGACACAAAGGTCATCATGCCTGATGAAGTGATAGCCGCAGTGCGATCCATGGAGGACACTGGCAAAACACAATTTGACGGATTTGTGGGGCAGCGAATCAAGGATCCTTCTGACAATTTCTATGATAGCATTTCAAAGAACAATCTGCCACTGTTGAAATCGAAGCCCAAGAAAACACCTGGAAAGTCTGAGGCGAAGATTACACGTATGAAAAGTAATGTGGAGCTCTTCTCACGAATGTACATTTCTTGCCAAACTAGAGATGGTGATCTTAACACATTTTATGAATATGAGTGTCATGGGTGGCCACCTGCATTGGCTGAAGGTATCAATACAATGCGGCCACCAACCGGCAAGGCTGATCTTTTGCCCTGTTTGGAAGCTTTAGCACAACGTCCTCGTGATGCGCCCAAATGAGAAGTTCGTATTTTCGATGGGGCTGCCTTAGTCCATCATTTGGAGCCTAAGAAGTGCAACAGTGTGATCAGGACATTTGGTGACTATGCACAGAAACAGGTCCTTCCGTACATTGCCCGAAAGTTAAATGAGGGGACTGTGATGCGTGTTGATGTGGTGTGGGACACCTACAGAACGGACAGTCTCAAAGAAGGCACCAGGCTTGGTCGTGGCACTGGCATACCACTCCATGTGACTGAACAGACATCCGTGCCACGAAACTGGAGCAGCTTCCTTCGTGTAGATTCCAACAAAAAGACATTATTCAGTTTCCTTGCTGATTCCCTGCAAACGATGCCTATTCCAGAGGGAAAAACACTTCTTACAACCTTAGAAGAAGAGGTTAAATCAAAGCCCCCTTCTGATGTTTCTCAAATTCAACCATGTACGCATGAAGAGGCTGATTCACGAATGATGCTACATGCTTGGCATGCATATCAGCAGGGGTACAGAAGTATCGTCATTCATGCAACAGACACGGATGTGGTTGTGTTGGCTATCGCAATGGCAAGCATTATGGACGGTTGTGCAATGTGGTTGGCATTTGGACATGGAAACTATTTCAGGCACATTGCTGCTCACACTATTGCGACTCACATTGGCCCTGAACGCTCATGGGGGCTTCTATTCCTGCATACTGTTTCCGGATGCGATACTGTTTCTGCCATATGTGGGATTGGCAAAAAGACTGTGTGGAGCATATGGAATTCCATGCCAAACTTGGGGGAGGTCTTCAATCATCTCTCACATGCACCAGCGGAAGTAACAGATGATGACATGGACAACATAGAGAGGTTCTTCGTTGTTCTGTACAGTAGAACTTCCCCTCTGAAGAAAGTGAACGAAGCACGCAGGCAGCTGTTTGCTCAGGGAAATCGGCAATCGGAAAATATTCCACCGACAAAAGAGGCACTGCGTCAACATGTGAAGAGGGCAGTCTTTCAGGCCGGTCACATCTGGGGACAGTCCCAAATTGCTAACCCAGAGCTGCCTTCACCTGCAGATTGTGGATGGGCTAAAAATGCAGATGATGTCTGGCATCCATTTTGAACAGTAATGCCAGAGGCGTCAAAAGGGTGCCGAGAGCTGATCAAGTGCAAGTGTAAAAAACGGTGTGCTGGAAATTGCAAATGTGCTGCTGCTAATCTACCATGCACAGAACTATGTTTCTGCTCTGGACAATGCTTCCGAGATGAGCAGTAGGAGAAGTAAAACGGATGGAAAAAAGCTTGCAGCATGTTACGGCTGCCAACTGGTACGAAATATACTTTGAAATGAGCTCTTTGACTTGTTATATGATTTGTCAACTAGGGATCCATTGAATTGGTATTGCTTTTGCAAAGAACCCGGGATTTTCAACATTTCGTCTTGGCGGCCATATTGGAATTCAAAATGGCGGCCATACCATTTGTCAGACATTTCAAATTATTGCCTTATTGAACTCAGCATGTCAACATACCCTTGTGTACAAAATTTGAGCATCACAGGTCATTTAGAACCCAAGATAGGGATTATCAACATTTCGTCTTGGCAGCCATATTGGAATTCAAGATGGCGGCCTGTCCATTGGTCAGACCTCTTGGATCCGCCAATTTTTGAACTCAGCATGTCAAAATACCCCTGTATGCAAAATGTCAAACTTTCCGCCAGATGTGAACATCTCGTGCAATTTTTGTTACATATCTGCCCCACTAATTCCGTGTACCATGGACGGGAGGAAGGGTATGACAACTGAAGACGAGATGGGATAAATCTGTGCATGAGAGAGAGCAATTTACTTTGGAAGAATTCCCAGGATGAGTTGATGTCAGAGGTGGTCGAGATGGGAGACCAGTCCAGATGATTGATGGCTGCTTGAAGACCGAGCCAGTTGGCCTGAGTGAAATGCCAGACTCGTCGACGCTGAGGAGGCTCCCTGAGAATGGTCAGAGAGATGTCCACTTTAACAAGCACATGATCAGATGAGCCGATTGGAGCAGAAGAAGAGCAGCAGACATTTTCAGGGAAGTTAGTCATAACCAAGTCCAGAAGAGAAGATGCTCCGTTGACTGAGATCCGGGTCGGGAAATTGACAGATTGTGTCAGTCTCAGTGAGTCACAGAAATCCTTTGCTGAGATGCCATGACTGGTGAGAGAGCTATCCACATCCAGCCAACTGGCATTGTGACAATTGAAATCACCACATATTAGGAAGAGGTGGCGAGAGGGCAATGCAGGGCGAGTGAGAAAGAGAGTTTTTGATAAAGATAGCAACCCCACCTCCAGGACGAGGCTCAGGTCTATCATACCAGAGGAGGGAGTAACCCGGGAGAGATACTAAGGAATCAGGTACATCATGAAGGAGGAAAGTTTCTGTAAAGCAGATCACATCTGATTTGTCAGAAGCAACCTGTATGGAGAGATCAGTTAAGTTTGAACGAAGGCCCCAGATGTTTGAGGTCCATACCGTTAATGAAGAGGAAGGGGGAGCATCGGATACAGAACAGGGGGGAGCAGGGGTAGGGTAAGATGTGGAAGAGGAGGAAGAGGTAGGGAGAGCTGTTGAAGGTATGTCAGAGATTTCAGAATAGCTCGGAGAAAGGGAAGGATGGTGCGGACAAAAGGTTTGATGGTGATTGGGTGAGGCACAATGAGGTGTTATTTGAGGAGGTGGAAGAGTGAGGCAGAAGGTTGGGGGAGATGGAGGTGAGAGTTGGAAGGGGGAAGAAGTGGGGAGGATGCTTTGAGGAGGAGGGGTGAGAGGGGGGAAATGGAGAAGAAATTAGGGTGGGGAGATTTGAAGGGGAGGGGTGATGGGGGAGTTTATGAGGGGAGGGGTTAGGGGGGAGTTTAGGAGGGAAGGGACAAGGGGAGGGATTTGAAAGGGATGGGGGACATTTGGAGGGGAGGGGTGAGGGGGAAGTCTAGGAGGGGAGGGGCGAGGGGAGTCTAGGGGGGGAGGGGTGTGGGGGGAGTTTAGGAGGGAAGGGGCAAGGGGGAAGATTTGAAAGGGATGGGTGATGGGGACGATTTGGAGGGGAGGGGTGTTGGTGAAGTTTTGGAGGGGAGGGGTGATGGGGAAGATTTGGAGGGGAGGGGTGAGATTGGATTTTGGAAAGTGTACGATTCATGGGAAACGAACATTTATTGCAAAATGAGTTTCTTGTGACCTTCGAGTTAAAAATACCGGATGCTGGAGGGGGGGTGGAGTGCAGGTGAGTTTAGGGAATGTATGAAAGTGGCTCTGTAAGAGATGGAATTTTTTGGGGGGATGAATAGATTTGGTGAGCAAGTCGAAAGCAACCTTTTAAAGAAGAAGAAGAAAAAGGTGTTTAAATATACGACAGAATACAGTACTTCAGGGGAAAGTTTAAACATTTTAAAGTTTAATAGTGAAAACTATCTGGGGAAATGGGGGTGAAACACGTGGTCGAAGAACGAACGAACGAATAAGAACAACGAATAAATGAATAAGACCAACGAATAAGAACAGAGAAGGAAATGTTTTTTTGGTTGTTTTTTTTTTTTTTTGAGTTGATATTTTAAACGACAAAGTAGGCTATGGGGTGATAAGACTGGGAAAAACAGAGAATGAAAGTTATTGGAGCACAATCGACAGACCGCCGAGAGAAAAACAAAGCCTCAAGGTAGGACACGGTACAAGGCCTCAAAAGATACTGCACAAATTAACACGATTTTCTATACAGGTATGAAAGATTTACACCGAGAATTTTCCTAGGGACCCACTGTCGGTACACACACCATAAAATAAATAGTTTTGACGAAAATACAAATGGGAACAATTACTTAACTTCGATGGCGTGGAGAGCATGGATAGTTTTGTACTTGTACTCGTCGTACTCGTCAAATACTTTTGACGTCGTACTTTTGTACGATTGTCCTCGTCGAATAATTTTGTACTTGCTTATAATAATTGGAAGCAAGCTAACAGGCTTGTCGTTGAGAGGATCCGTTTTTTCACCATTTGTGCATTTTAGTAATGTTGGCTAAATTTCATGAAGACAGAAACTGCCCCACATATAATGGTCAAGTGAACAGAGCAGAGACAGGATGAGCAAGACTAGCAGAGAAGTTTTTTTTAAGAGACATGCACTGAGGCTGTCTGTGACTGTCGCTGAAATTGAGCTGAGTTTTGGCAAAACCCTGTCCACCTTCTCAAGTGGGAAAAGCACAGTATCCAGGAGCAGTTGAGTTTGAGATAGTAGTGTCGGTTTTTGGGAGTAAAGAGTTGGCTACACAGAATTTTGAAGGAAACATAATTGAGGCATTTGGCTTTCTCACGAGCAGAGTCAGCTGTGGTGCCTTTTTAATTTTGAAGTGTGGGAAGGGATGAAGGGAAAGCATACTCCTGAGACAGATTGCAGACCCTCGCCAGGATGTGTTTTTAGTAGTTTTTAAGGCTTTTGTGTTAAAACAAATATGGCGGCCGAACCACGTGACTGATAACGCTATCATTTTTTTTTTTCTCCAATTTATCCCGAGATGATGCTCAAGAGATTTCATTTTGATAGGTTGAAGTTTTGTACTTGTCGAATTATGACATCATCATTAACATATGTTGTTCCCCATGTAGTTAGGCAGTTAAGAGGAAGCATCGTTCATTTTTTCAGGAAAGCACCAAATTTGGCACAGATGTAGTATGGACCTATACAATTGTTTTCCTGGGGGGCGCCCAAAAAATCAGAAAATTAAAAAAATCCAAAAAAATGTCCTGGATGCCGTGAAAAAGGGGAGAAAACGGGTATTGATTCGAACTGTAGATTCTGATATTGTGGTCTTGGCAATAGCACACTACTTTACCTACCAGTCACACGGTGTGGAGGAACTCTGGATTGCCATTGGCACTGGTAAAAGCTACCGCCACCTTGCCATCCATAAAATTGCCACCGGCCTTGGCCGCAGGAAGTCCCAGTCTTTGCCATTATTTCATGCTTTCACTGGCTGCGACAGTGTCATTTTTTGCCCAAATTGGGAAAAAGACAGCCTGGAAGGCTTGGGAGGCATACGCATACCCCAGCATCACGCAGACATTTCATGCTCTCGCTTATAGGCCATCTGTGGACGCTATTACTATGGAACTACAGAGCATAGAAAGATATGTTGCCATCCTCTATGACCGGACTACCGAGATAAAGACAGTGAATGACATGCATAGTATAGTATAGAATGCATAGTTCATAGACATGCATAGTTCTATACATGGCATAGTATAGAACACTTGTTCACGAAGAAGGCAAGAACAATTGATCACATTCCCCCAACAGCAGACGCCTTCGAACAACACCTAAAACGTGCATGTTTTCAGGCTGGACACGTATGGAGTCAGGCACTTGTGCCCTACCCAGAACTTCCATCACCAGCTGATTGGGGCTGGATGAAAACATGGACTTCTTGGATACCAATTTGGACCACAATATCACTGATACAGGAGGCATGTTCAGAGCTTACAAGCTGCCATTGTAAGTCGGCCTGTAAAGGCAACTGTAAATGCTCCAGGGCAAATCTGCCCTGCACATCACTGTGTGACTGCGATGGACAGTGCTTGTCGTACTACGTGTCTGTGCGAGAGCCTCCACCTTTCAAGTGCCCACAATATTTAAAGTTAAAACTGCAACTGTGTGTAACTTTGATTAATTAATACCATTCCATTGTTATCAGAGACCAATAAAACAATGTGTATCACTTGGAATTGAAATTTTACCTAAAATAGTATGAGAGATTCAAGGAAAATGGAAACACCATGGCGGCCATCTTGAAATTAAAGATGATGGATGCCAATCTTTATGCAATTGATCCCATTGGATTCAGAGACCATGAAAACATGGGGTAAGACACTGGAACTGTGGTGTTAACGCTCATAGTATAGAAGTTATTGAGGGAAATAGGTCACAGAGGGCGGTCATGTTGAAATTAAATATGGCGGCCACCAGGGGTTCTGAATTTTTGGGCGCCCCTCAGGAAAACAATTGTATAGGTCCATACTACATCTGTGCCAAATTTGGTGCTTTCCTGAAAAAATGAACGATACGCCCTATTTTTCGGTCTTAACTGCCTAAGTAATGGAGTGTTCTTTATAATGAGCCATGTCTCAATTTTTTTATGCAGAGCTTTCGGAGATATAGAGTTGCAACGTTTTTCGGTTTTTCCAAGATGGTGCCCACACCACGTGCCCTATGACGTCATAATTATCATTTAAAAATTATACAGGAGGAGGTGCACCTCTGGTCAAAATTTACTGTCAATCGGATCAACGGTTCCAGAGAAAATCATATTTATTGTGTGCAGACAAACAGACAGACAAACAAAAAAGAAATATGTCGTGCATAGCATGATACTTGCGAAATCCCTAAATCAAGTTTTTAGCCTATGATGACCTCAAAAATAATTTGTGGTTGAATTACTTGACCAGATATGAAAACTCTCTTCAAATTTCAAGTTAATTGGATGAAAAGTGAGGATTTTAGTCATTCGGCCTATGTTAACCTTTGGCCTATATTGACCTATTTACCTTTTGACCCCAAAAACAGGCTTTTTACTTATGACCAATTCTACTATTTTGTGAAGTTTCGTGAAGACCGGTTGAAAATTGTGACCTGCAGGCGACTGACATACAGAGAATCAGACATAATAATGCACATGACCAACCAATATACTTGAAAAATCTTCGATATTCGCAAGTAACAAGTGGACTCAAATGCAATACCCTCTCCTCTGGCGAGGGTAAGAAGGTGCCACCAGATCTTTGAAGGAGAAAGGTTTGAGAGTTCATCCTTGAGGTTGGCCTTGCGATAATTTGTGAGGCATTTATTATCGGATTTTTCATCAGCTGAGTGTGTGTAAATTGGGTTTAGCAACCCTCAAGTTGTCATTTTAGATACAAAATTTTAAGTTAATTATAATATGTGCTTGTGAATGCATAATTGATAAAAAAAAGAAGCCACATTTAACCTCTTTCGACCTTTTTTACATTGAAAAATGACCTTCAAAGTCAAAATCAGAGATGGCACCCCATGTCCCATCCAAGTCGAATGGATGCCTGCCTCTATTAACACGAAAAAGGTGTCCTCACGTTTTGTCATGCACTTTTTGAATGTTGGCAGGTCTGCTGTGGACATTGGACAAAACAACACAGAAAATTCAACTTGAACATGGAAGGCAGGCCTCATGCAAATGTTGCAATGGATTTCATCAACTGAAAGTTAATAAGAGTATGTTAACTGTCTTGTTGTGCAATTTGCAGCTGAAGTTTTGAAGGGTCAGCCCAACATTAGAGAAAAGGTGGTGCAAATGCTCTGATTTGACTCTTGAAACATCAGCTGCCCTCTGCTCTCGATGGCCCAGTCATTAACTTCATCTTGTTGGATTGCACATGATAAAATATATTGTCTGACTTGCTTTTAACTCAAACAAAGACAAGTTTGTAAGAAGACTTGTATCGTATTGTCATACAATTCTTACTTGAGGAATGGAATACAGTCCAAAAAGACGAGCCATCATCACAGCAAGGGGAGAACCAAATGTGCCAACAATAACGTGATGTGTACAATATTTGTTGGGAAGTGAGTCTATTTTCGTGAACTTCAAAGAGGCTTCCACGGTTTTGGGTATATTAAAGCAAGTGTCATATATGGCATAGCCAAGTGTTGTCGTGGGAAGCAAGGAGCTATTTTCATTGATCTCATTCACAGCAAACACCATTCCCATAGCCCATTGAAGGCCACCTGCGTAGAAACTGAAAAATATATTCGTTATTTCAGATAAAGCAGAAATATGTGCATAATAGATCGTCATTCAAATCCCGTGTACTGCAAGCCCTCAACCTTACCCTTTTATCAACAACAACAACAACAACAATAACAACAACAGCAGCGTCACGGGATATATATTTCCGGGTTCCCCCATTACACATTATCATTACGATTTTCAAGATGGCTACTGGAGACCTGTGTGATAATTACGGTCGGCCTATTAATTATTATTATGCGTGTTGTATTGTTATGCTTGTTGCATTATTATGCTTGTCAAATGTGATGCGCCAATCTTTGCATCTGTTGTTACAGGTTGTTCAGTTGTTTGAGTAAAGCCCAATTGAATGATTTCAACAGTCAGCCCTCTTCGGTGCTCCCTACGGCTTATGACAACATGTAAATATGACATGAAAGACAATCAAAAATATTTGATTGCAAATATATGCAAAAAATTGCAAATATATGCTCAGGGAACAATTTAAAAAGTATGACATTTATAAAATGTGACATGGAGTTACAAAAATTGAGTGCTGGGATGAGACGGTTAGACTCTTAATTACGGTTAGACTGCTGATACCCCTCAGACCTTTGATGACCCTTTAACTCCCCCAAGAACCTTAAGACCACCAACACCCCTGAAGACCCAAAACACCATGAAGACCCAAAATACCCTGAAGAACCAAAACAACCCAAAGACCCAAAATACCCATTAAGGCCCTGAGACTCCAAAAGATCCTGAAGACCCAAATGGCCCCAAAGACCCAAAACACCCAGAGGACCCAAAGCACCCCGAAGATCCAAAAACCCCGAAGACCCAAAATACCCTGAAGACCCCAAAGACCCTGAAGACCCAAAACGACCCTGAAGACCCAAAAAGACCCTGAAGACCCAAAAGACCCTGAAGACCCAAAATACCCCAAATGCCCAAAATACCCTGAAGACCCAAAACACTGTAGACCCCAAAGACCCATAAATACCGCAAATAACCAAAATACCCCCAAAGACCCTTAAAGACCCAGAGGAACCAAAAGACCTTTATGACCCAAAAGCCCCAAAAGACCCCGAAGTCCCAAAAACACCATGAAGACCCAAAAGACCCTGAAGACCTAAAACACCCCAAAGACCGAAAAGATTCTTAAAGACTCAGAGGAACCAAAAGACCATTAAGACAAAAAAAAACCCTGAAGACCCAAAAGACTCTGAAGACCCCGAAGACCCAAAACACCCAAAATACCATTAAAGTCCCAGATGACCCAAAAGATCCAGAAGACTCAAATGGCCCCGAAGACCCAAAAGACCATGAAGACCCAAAACACTTCAAAGACCCACAATGCCCATAGACCCAAAAGACCCGTAGACCCAAAACACCCCGAAGACCCAAAACACCCTGAAGACCAAAAACACCCAAAGACTCAAAACACCACACAGACCCTAATACCCCCAAAGACCCTTAAGACCCAAAAGCCCCTGAAGACCCCAAAGACCCAAAACACCCCAAATACCTAAAATACCCTTAAAGGCCCAGTGGATCCAAAAGACCCTGAAGAACCAAATGGCCATTAAGACCCAAAACACCATGAAGACCCAAAATACCCTAAAGACCCAAAAGACACCGAAATGGTCAAAGATGTCTATCCCTCTGAAAAGACATGTGGTGAGGCGTGCGGAGCGCGCTGAGTCACGCTTGTGTGCATAAGGTGTCATCTGATCTTGGATTAAATGTCATGAAGATAAACATGACCATTTGCTGACAAGTTTCCATGCTGTTCCAACTGGCCTCACCCCTCATTTATTTCAAGCATGAACCTGGGGTGGCAATCTGACTATTTAAGAAAGTCTCAATCATACTAAAATACGCAAATTAGTGTCTGGCTTTGTCTGTCTTATCACGATACATTCGGTGTTACTTATCTATCCCATCTCAACCAAACTTGACGAGAGGACTAAGGGTCACACGATGGAGATTGTAGCAACTTCATTTCCCTCACTAAAAAGGGAGCTCACTTACCGCCTTGGGAAAGCCTGTGTTATGGTGTATATCCGTGTTAAGATATAAATTAATGGCGTTTTTCCAAGGCCGCATCTAATAACAAAAGTGACAACAACACCAATGATAATAACATAATATTGTTTTAAAAAACAATATTAACACAAATTATATCCCCTCCAAGGGGTTTTTCCTCATTGGGCAAATGCCGTGTTAACGTGAATAAATAGCTTATTGTGGCGTATCATGGGGAAAGCCAACCAGAAGTACATTTTTTAAATAAAAGATAAACACATATGATTACCTTTTTAAACAGTCTCTACTTCTGTTTAACATGAAACAAAGAAATCTGGAGGAATCCTGATGTCCTTGAGGCATTGTATGTTTATCGTGTCCACCACAGATGAACGGACCAGAGTTGAGATCTACTGTAATCTATATACCCCAAAGAGGATAACAACATGACCCTTCCTACGACTCACGCTGGGAGTGGTTATACTGCTGAACTAAATACAAGAAAAATTGGAATCAGCTAATTATTTTTGAGGACCTTTCAAGACCTGCCTCTGAAAGCTGCTTAAAGACTTGCAATGACAAAATTATTGGCAGTCAGAGGATATGATTAATTTTAGAAACCTCTTGAACTCTCCGTCAGTTCAGTAAATATCGCCAGACTTTTTGGGCTTCCTAGTGATGAGGCACGTGAATGTGCCCCCCACCCTCCTGGCAAAATGCGTGAAAAGGGGAGGGGGGGTAGGAATTTCTCTCACACCCCTCTGCTCAGGTATCCCAGCCTGTACTTCATTATCTCTTCTTTTTCTTCATATTTCCAAACCAAATATTCATCAAACAAAAGGTTGCTTTTAAAAGCTTTTAAATACAGTTTAAAATGCTTCAATTTCCATATTTCTCTGCTTTAAACAGTCCATGTGTTATTTTTCTTAATCACAATGTAATCCTCTGCTTTTTCTTCTTCACAAGGATTAATTTAAATTGATATATTTGGGGAAATTACATGCCCAGACCAGGAATCTGGAACGGTGCTCTGGAAAACCATACCAATGCTCTGCCATCTGAACTATCTGAGTGACCCTGACCCCAAGCATGCAAATTTCCCACACATATGATTGCGATTCTCTTTCCGTCAATGCTTCCGGGGCACTTGCTGCCAACCATAGGAGCACCAACGGCCTGAACAGGAGGATCTTTCACCAATGGGGGGACAAATTCATGTCCTCTATTATAAACACCACTGGGGGCTGAGTGAATCAATTCCATTGATGAACAGGATTAAATGAACTCTTCCTCCTATGTGGTGATTTCAATTCTGATGGCAGAGCACTGGTACGGTTTTCCAGAGGAGCTGAGTTCGATTCCTGGTCTGGGCATGCAATTTTTCCACATATATAAATTTAATTATTTAACCCTGTTCATTAATGTAAAAGGATTATTTTCCAAACCTTCCATCAACCCTCCTCTCCTAATTACAGCACCACATTCTTCTGTACATTCAACAAAAAATATTTTCCCCCATCCTATGATTGCTGTCTATATATCCAGATGGTGAATTTGGAGTAGACAAGTTTTGCAGAGGTTGTCTGCTCACGACAATCAAATCCCTATCACATCCTTTGAAGGTGTCAAACTCCTCTGATTCTTCAGTGTCTATCCATGGCTATTGTTCCCTCTGTTGTGATAGGACTGAGTTGCAGTTTTCTCAATGCCCTTGTACTGATCTTACACCTCCCAAAGCCAGGATTACCTTTGGCTGCGACTTGCCCACTGCTCCAACCTCTTGTTATGTGTTTTCCCATCTGCCAAACAGTGATGACTACATGTACATCCATCTATCTATCTATCTATCTCTCTCTCTCTCTCTCTCTCTCTCTCTCTCTCTCTCTCTCTCTCTCTCTCTCTCTCTCTCTCTCTCTGACAATATGTACCAACTTTTAATCACTCATCCAACCTCGTCCTCATATGTGGTGATTTAAATTCTGACTCGGGCTGGCGGGGACTCTGATTGTCCACGACCCAAAATTTGAAATCACATTGGCCTCGTGACTTAAATGGTTGCAGTGCATTCGATAAAAATTGTTGGAGAAAACACTTTCAACGTGAAAAACACCCCTCAAAACCCGGGATTTTGAGGGGGGTAGTTTTTACGTTTAGATCACGACCCTATGTTTGGGAAATCCTGGTCGAGATGTAAACACACCCGTCTGAAAGCTGTCTAGCCTGAGTTTGAATCCCTGCCCAACTACAAACCGTCATCTGGTGTTTCACTGGCAGGGTGATTCAAACACTTGCAATATGCCCTTCAATCAAGAGAAATAAAATAATTTCAGTTAGGCAAACTGTGTGTGTGTGTGTGTGTGTGTGTGTGTGTGTGTGTGTGTGTGTGTGTGTGTGTGTGTGTGTGTGTGTGTGTGTGTGTGTGTGTGTGTGTGTGTGTGTGTGTGTGTGCGCGTGCGTGCATTTTACTCAGGAACAAAAAGGAAAAGACAGCATTGCTGATTTAGATATCAGTACCCTGCGATTATGGCCGAAACAACGCAGAAAGCAAGAAAATGACCAACTACCAGGACCTCTAAAATGAGGTCAAGAGATCATGGAAGATGAAGAGCATCGAAATTGTACGAGTGATAATTGGAGCAACAGGAATGATAAAGAAGAATCTCACTGATATTTTAGAAAACCATCCCGGGGAATATCACCACAAATGAACTACAACTGGAGCAAATCCGGGGTTCGGGGAGGATTCTGTGAAGAGCCCATGGACCAAAACTGAAAAAGATGAACAGCTTGGTCCATGAACCATGACCCCTTACCAAAGGGGAGATGGATGCTTTGGGTCCTGGGAAGACTCGGTTCCACCTCCTGAAACCCGCAAATGGAGATAATAACTAACAACACATGAAGATGGATAATTTGAGACCTGGGTGGGCTCAGCTCCACCTGATACCCGCATATGGAGATTATAACAAACACACACACACACACACACACACACACACACACACACGGACATCCAGAGGATTACCCGAAATAAAACTCAGGACTCTTAGACGAGACAAAAAGAGTCACTGAGCTTGGGGGAAGTGCCATCACTTCCGGGGGCACTCGGTACCAGCGTTGTCACAAAAATGGCACCATATTTCTCACTGCATTCAGCTGGACATTTCCTCCCACCCATGGATGCCAACTTATGGGGGTTGTCCTTGCTCTGTCCGTTTAAATGCCGAGTGTCATTCAAGGAAGCTGCACGAACTATTTTTCAAGTCTTTGGTATGACTCGGAGAGGTTTGAACCACCGACTTCCTCGACATGGCACCACCAAGTGTGGTTGACAGAAACACTTAATGTAGTTTTGCTTTTGCACAGTCCTGAAGGGCCAAACGACCTCCTTGTGCATAAAATTTCTTTGCAGATTTTCCTTGTAACTGGCCCTGGCCTGCATTTGGTAGGATTATCCTCAGAGTTACACCACCAGAGTCAGTTTTATCAGCAAAAAACAAATGCCACAATTAATCAGCAAATGAAAAAAGAAAACAGTGAGCACAATGGAATCCAAAGTCAACTAACCAACTAAGTTTGGCAAAGTTGGGGCATTGTGAAGATCTGTGTTGATTTTGACAAAATCTAGGCCAAAGGCTAGGCTAGACCAAATCTACGCTCGGCCAAAAGCTTTGACAAAATCCCTCCTAAACCAAGGGTCTGCACAGTTATTTATTACAGCTGACGTCATGGATAATGAACATGATTGCCAATGAGTTGTAATACTTTTAAAGTTAATAACAAATTGATTAATGAGATACACAAATCATTCACAAATTTAATCAAAAACCTTCACTCCAAGTCCTTGCAGAGATTGATGAATAAACTAATCAATAAATGATGAATAAACTAATTTATTTAATGTTGTGATGAAAATCCAAAGATGTGAAGGACCATTTACTTGCACAACTTAAACATGGTTCATAATAAAGTATTTCAACAAAAAACTTTTTTTTTTAAAGTTTGAAGCCTGAATTGGTGAAATGGAAAATTTAAATAACGGTGATTATTCCGTTTCGAGAATACATAGCTGAACCACCGTCAGAGGCCATTTCCCCCCACAGAGCAGGCAGGGGTTGTCCTTTTTTGGGCAACGGGGTCCCCTTTTTTAGGCAAAAAGTGGTCCCCTTTTTTGGGCACCGTGGTCCCCTTTTTTGGAGCAATGTTTGACGGCTGATGCCCTTCCTGCCGCCAACCCTGTTAGTCGCCTCTCACAACACACAGGGAATTACCAGTGAACTGGTACTCAATTTGCCGACCTCGGAAGGATGGCAGGCTGAGTCAACCCCCCCTGGTGTTAATTCAGTGATGACCGGGATTCAAACCCAGGATCCTTGGAACCGCTAAGCCAACATCAGGCTCGACAATACAAAGCTGAAAAGTAAATTAAAAATAATAAAAGTTTGTCAAAAAGATGTTGAAACTCCCATTAACTGACATTTTCAGGCAAGCAACGTGTCACGGCCCTGGTAAATGCAGCACAACAAAACTGAAAGATACTGTATGTTTACTATGGTACATTGAGTCATTTATCTGGAAAGCAAACATAATTGTGTTAAAGACTTACTTTGTACATCCTGGAAAATCTGGTGTTGATTTAAATGACTTCTTTTTTAGCTATGCCAAAGTGCACAGGAAAGAGTCCTCCCAATATGATATCTCCTTCTTTTCTCAAACCTCTTCCATTGTCATTTGAGAACATGCATTCCAGAGAAGTGACGAGACATATGTTGAAACAAAGTAAAATAAATAATCTTGTGTTCACAGATTTTAAAAGATGACACAGAGAGAAGGTAAGCATTGGCAAGGTTTCGAACATTGTAATAAAATAACGGAAGGTAAAAAAATGTAATTCCATCACTTGACTTGTCAACTAGAACAGCAGAACTGAATTTGTCCACTCGAAGAACTTTCTTTGAAACAAATCTGCACGAAGGTGTTTTATGTAATTAAGGTCGTTTATCAATTACCTGAAATGAGACTCAATCCCAGAAGATTGGTCTTTATAAGTGTAAGATAGATTCTTAAATTGCCGCTCACACTCGTACTTTGCTTTTACGACATTAAGTGATGTTGTTAATCAAATCGGTTATGCAATAAACAATTTATTCCTTATGCGACATGTGCAGGGGTTAACGTTCATTCCCAACTTGTGATTGCAGAGTGTTCCAAGGAACGACGGTGTGGGTGGGGTGGGACTATGGCTAGGTGGAAGACAAAGTGTAAAACTACCATTGTACCTCCACCTGCTACAACCCCATTCCCAACCCCCCCCCCCCCCCACACTCCTCCGCCACCCCAACCCCTGCCCCCACCCTCCTTCCTTCCCCCCTCCACCTCCCCCACTGTTTCCTTTCACATTATTGAAGCGTTTCGTTTTATTTTTACCTATTCACCAATTTTATTTAAAATCAGAACTATGAAATAGCATTGTGTTTTGCAATGAAATCGACCATGATGCATCGAGGAAGAAAAGGAAGAAGCACACCTTCAGCATGTTCAGACATGTCGATATTCCAGGGCAGTTTTTCCTTGGCTCAGGGGCACAATCCTGGACAGGTCACCACTTGTATGCAGGATACTGGAATGGCTCATCCTTCCCAGTTGAGCTTCGGCTGAAAGCCGTTTCTTCCCAGGGTGAGCTCAAATTTAGCTCATTCTTCACAGCACTAATTTTGTCAACCTTAGAAGGTTGCCAGGCTGAGTCAACCAACCTTGTGTTATGTCTAACGGCATAACAGTAGCTCAAACTCAAGATTCTGAGATCTTAAACACTCAGGATCCCGAAGGTCTTAAGCACTCAGGCCCCTAAGGTCTTAAGCACTCATGACTCTCAGGTCTTAAGCTATCCACTTTAACCGTTCAGCCAAATCCAGGCTGCAATAGAAGAGACAACGGTTCAAATACTTAACTCCTCTCAGCAATTGTGGGCCCGTTAGTCCATTGGACAAAATGTTCCATGGTCTTCACGGCCTTTTGGCACAGCATGCCTGCTTGCTGTACTGTGCAAGCATTAGCTTGACTTCAACCAAATATTCTCTCCCTACCTCCCCCTCTCCTCACTCACCTTACCCGACACCTCCCCTGTCTGGTATTAGATGCTCCCCTCCCTCTTCATTAACGGTATGGACCTCAAACAACCGGGGCCTTCGCTCAAACCTGAGTGATCTCTCCATACAGATTTCCTCTGACAAACCAAAGTTGATCTGCTTTCCTCCTTCAAGATGTCTCTGATTCCTTAATATCTCCCCCTGGTTACTCCCTCCTCCAGTATGATAGAATTGAGCCTCGTCTGGTTGTGGGGTTGCTACCTTTATTTAAAAAAAACTCCCTTCCTCACTCTCCCTGTACTGCCCTCACTTCACCACACGCCCAGGAGTACCTCTGGCTACGCTTCCTCTCCGCTCCCACCTTTTGTTCATATGTGTGCTGTGCCGTTCACCAAACAGTGATTCCATTTGCATCTTGTGGTCTGACAACATGGACCAACTTCTATCCACTCATCCCAACCCTCTCTTCCTCATATGTGGTGACTTCAACTGTCATCATGCCAGCTGGCTGGGTGTGGGCATCTCTCGCACCAGCCACGGCACCTCAGCGAAGGACTTCTGCGACTCATTGGGACTGACACAATCTGTCAATTTCCCGACCCAGATCTCAGTCAACGGCACATCATCTCTTCTCGACTTGGTTATGACTAACTTCCCTGAAAATGTCTGCTGTTCTTCTGCTCCAATCGGTTCATCTGATAATTTCCTTGTTAAAGTGGACATCTCTCTGGCCATTCTCAGAGAGCCTCCTCAGCGTCGATGAGTCTGAAATTTCACAGTCCATGCATGTCTGAGAAAAGGATGAGGACACGTTTAAGTAATGAAATGGCCCCCAGTCGGCCATCTTGGATCTGATCTCGGGGGGAAAAAATGACTTGCATGTGCAACCAATCATTCGTTATCTGTGTGCCAAATTTGAACAAGATAGGTAAATGTATGTCCAAGAAAAGGTTGAGGACATGGTCATTGTCCGGTATTTATGCTTCCGACACGAAGGTAGCCGGAGGCATTGTTTTTGGGTTGCCCGTCGTCTGTATGTCTGTCCGTCAGTAGATGATAAATGTTGTTTCTGGGACAGCCCCAAATCTCCATTCACTTACATGTAAATTTTCCTCTCACCATCACTTTTCTTCATTTCCCCTTAACACCTCTATTCCTTCCCCCCTTGGTCTTATGGGCCTTTTACTCTTACTATCAATGATCCCAAGTAGACCACTCAAACATCGATCCTACAAATATTTGTTTATGCGTAGGAAATAATTTAATTATCTTACCACTACCATCACCATCTAATACATTAACAAAAAAGATGTTTGAGTTTGGTTCTTTGTCAAGATATTTTAACTGAGCTAAGATAAAATGATAAACCTCCCTTAATGTTCTTGTCTGAGTGCCTCCTGTGCCACACACCATTTTTAAATTAAAGTATATATTTTCCTGACAACCATCAAAGTTTTCTGTCCACTCAAAAATATTTCCATCTTTTTTACCCAACTCACCGGTATTTAAATTAATTCTCTTATTTGTTTTGTGAACTTTTTTACCAGTTGCCTTTTCAATTATACCTATTTGATATTTTTCACATTCATTATGTTTTCCATTTTTATACCAAGGTTGATTGCACCTCCACTCTTTAGTCTGGTTGATACTTGGTTCTATCATTTATATAATCGTAAAAAAAGGTGGCGGTAGCCCGTTAAAATCCCTAACCCCCTTTTTAACTTATCACTTATATATATATTTTAACACTTATAACCATAAGGGAGACTATCAATTCCATTTTCTAAAATAAACCTCGTATCATCAAAAGCCCCCAATGCTTTCTTATTTATCTCTTCTGTATATAATTGATGTTTATAACTTCTTATTCCATTAATCTTTCTAATAGTCAGGCAGATAGGTGTATCCATCATAAGAATTGTGGGTTTAGACGTACAAGCATGAAATTTGGCACAGTCATAGATAATAATCTAATGAATAATTCCAGATGTGGACCCACCGCGAAAATGTCCTATGGTAGCCATGGCGGCCATTTTACAAACTGGCCGTTTTGACCGCGATTATTTTTTACCGGACGACACAAATGCCTCTTTATGTTCTAATGAAATGACTCTAGATACACATATATGCCATAATTGTATTCTCCAAATGACCACAATTTGCATTTGTGTTGCCAGCAATGTCAATTAACCCACCAAGCACTGTAACGGTAACTTATATTACTAGATAGTTCCAGTTTGATCTTGTTTATACGTCACAATTTTCTCCACCACACTGGCACAAAGCGGTACATTTCAAACTAGCTTGTTTGCACTTGCATCGTCCCTTGCAACCCTTTTTGCATTTACAACAAATCAGCTCCCTTGATGAAATGCTGGCTTCAGGAAGCATGGACCACAGGGGTTTCCAGTTGTGGGGATCGATCCATCCCCAATCCCCAGGTGAGGGCAGATCCATAACAACCTTGAGCATGTTTCCCCAGCAGTGGCCACCCGTGTACACAGCCCTCTTGATTTGTTGTACCAGGGCTCCTCTGGTAGGGGGAATAGCTTGCATGGCTCGTCCTTTCTTCGTGAAGAGTGCCTGTCGAGCTTCGTCTATGTTGACGAGATTGCTGGTGCGATCGTAGAGAAGAATGGTGAACCGCTCGAGCACTGCCACAACGTCATCAGAGATGTCTGCTGTCCCCGTGGAGAGATGAACTAACGCTGGCGTCAATTCGTCAAATACTTTCCAGGTATCCCAGGCTGTATTCTTGCCCCGTGTATTAAATGACGAGACTGTGTCACACCCTGTGTATGCATGGAACATCGGGAGGGCCTGTGACTTATCTGGTCCGAGGAATGCTGCAATTTCATGTGCAGGAATATACCTGAAGTGCTGGCCTGTCCCAAAGGCCACCCAAAGCTCCTGGATTTTGAGTTTGGTTGTTGCTGCCACAGCCAATACCACTATATCTGTATCCACCGTACGCAGAAGAATTTTCTGAAATCCATCACTGACTGCATCCGCGAGATGTATCTTCATTCGTGTGTCAGCCTCCTCATGGTCACATGGGGCAAGATGACTGGTGTCGCGTGCGGGAATGCACGTCACATCTGAACCATCCGTGGTGTCTATCTGCTTATCTGATACAAGATGTGTGATGTGTTTTGTCAAGAAGGCAAACAGTTCTGTTTTGTTTGCATCAATTCTCAGGAACTGCTGCCAATTTCCTGGAAGAACAGTGGATCCGTCAACTCTCCTTCGAATGCCTTTCCCACGTTTGTCCCTGGCTTGAGATTTCAGGCTGTTGTCACGGTACTGGTCCCAGACTATATCCACACGACAGGCTCTTTGCAAGTATATTTCGGGGGGGGGGGGGGGGTGCACGAGAACCCTATCTAGCCACTAGACTAAAAGCGGCCATTTTGTAAAATGGCCGCCACGGCTACCATAGGATGTTTTCGCGGTGGGTCCATATCTGGAATTATCCATTTGACTATTATCTATGACTGTGCCAAATTTCATGCTTGTACGTATAAACCCACAATTGTTACACCTATCTGCCTGACTAAAACTCTTCTTTCTTTGTTGTTAAACAGTTATAATAATCCTTAAAGTTTATTGTTTCTTTAATAACATTTTTCTTTACACCTTTTAACTTCTTATCAGGCTTTTCAACGTTATTCACAATGTATTTGTAAGCATAAGCCTTGGACCTCAATCCCACAAATTCACTCATAACATTTCCTCCTAATTCATCCTTGAACTTTCCAATCACCTTTTTATTTTTAGAAGAGAACAACTCACTCTCTGGACTGTAATTACTAGTGCCATAGATATTAATGTCCTTTTTCATGTCTGAATAAACATCATCAGTATTAATTTTCAAAATAAAACTATCTGTATCCATATAAAGTAGATTAACATCATTTTGATATTTCTTCCTCAAGTTATTATAAAAGTAATCATACATTAATGACTTTGATAAATCAAGAATTGATGTTCCAATATAAATAGGTTTGTCCATTTCAATACACTCTTTAACCAAATGGATCGCACAAAAGTTCTCAGTAAAGACCTCGGCTCTTATAAAACTCAGTCCATTAATTAATTTTGATGCTTGTTCCCAAGATGTTGATAGTCTGATATTTTGTCTTTTCCTCACATTCTCCATGGTCTTACCAAAGACCGCATTATTCATCAATTTATAAAAGTCTTTCTCAAAATCTGTTTTTGACTCTGTTCTTCTTTGTGTATTAAAATCAATGTACTCCTTTAGCCAATGACTTTGATTGAACTTTAGAACCCAATGGATCTTCTCTACTCTTAGACCTTTTGATAAATATTGTGGCAAATTTCTTTGGTGTAGAACATAATTTTTCTTGTTATATAATGTAGTAAGTAATTTTTCTGTTGATTCACCGATATCAAACGATCGTTGATAATCACTCAACCATTCTTTCTTTGGACTTTCTTTCTCACAAGCAAATGGAAGATCTTTATGTTTGATATGAAGTTCTTCAGGATATTTTAAATTGACCTCAAAATAATAACCAACCTTTGAATCATCCAATTCTTTTTGTGTACAGATACATACATCTTGTAAAACCTTTTTGTAGTCTTTTTCCTTTACCCATCTAAGTTTTCCATAAGGAAGAGCTTGAGACATTGCCCAGCCATACAAGTTGTTTGCGTCATAGTACATCAAGTAAGAACTCTCTCGTTGAATCATAATTTGGAAGATATTTGTTATTTGCTTTTGCGTATCTGCTCGAGCAGACTTGTGAAATTCCACCTCTTTTTGCCTTTTCAATCATCAAAAGCATATCAACATCGGTTATCAAATCCAAAACTTGTTTTGTCATTTTCAACATCGCGCTCCAAGCCAATCCAGGTGCTGTGTAGTAGTGAGCAGGATCCAATCCATATCCAGTGCGACAAACAGATCTAAAGGCTTCAAATACATCGGCCAATAAAAGCACATCCGTTTTGAGATACAAATCGTGATACTCGCCAAGATTCTTGATGTTATATTTTTCCCAAACATTTTGTGCGTGTACATAAACTTTATCAGATATATGACTGTTGTTTAATTTGTTATCGAAATTTTCTTTTAAAGGAAGTTGTGTTTCATTGAATCTCTCAAATGAGTCCATACAGTCATAGGGGTAAATTCCCTTTTGTGTTAGTAAATCTTTATCTGAAAAATACTCTGAAAGACATGGAAACTCTTTTAGATTTTGAACCAAGTTAGCCAATTTCTTGCCATTAATTGCCATTAATTGCCATTAATTGCCATTAATTAATTAAGTTGCCATTAAGTTGCCATTAATTTAAATGTATCAAGAAATCTGATATGAGTAATAGGAGATGTGTGAATTGTTTTTGTGAATGAAATGTATTTCTGATCCGTGTTAGGAATTGCTGAAATGTGTCCAGATGTCTTTGAGAGTTCATTAATAAATAGATGCGTATCATAATGAGCATTGTTATGAAGAAAGACAGGAATGAAAGAGGAGAGTTTATAATTAATATTACAACTTTGATGAGCCGGACCTCTATATTTACCAGTGAGATGGCAATGATCTCTAACCTTTAAACCTTTACCAAATTTTTCCTCACAAATATGACAGGCATTGTTTTTTCTAAATTCCCTTTTCTCCTCACTTGTCAAGGACATTGGTTTATTGGTTTCTCTCATTATCTTGGTTAATCGAACACAGTCTTTTTCTAGTCGTTTCACAAACTCCTCTGGGGTATTTGAGCCTCTATACACCTCTAACTTGTTATATTCATCACCAACGGATGATTTGATATAATAACAAAAACCACAAGGAGTATGTTTTTGATATTTATTTGTGTATGATTCTTTTGGATCTGGAGAAGCAGTATCAATTTTTTCTAGAATACTTTCAAAATCAGCATATATAACAAATGGATGTTTTATTGTTTTCTTTTCATCTTTGAATGTGATCTTTGAGCCTTCTTTAGGCATATTGATTACCGTTGATTTATGTTCACCACAATAATTTGAATGTTTATCTAATCTTTCTTGTGTATGGAAGAAGTTAAGACAACGCAAACAAATATATATTTTATTTGTTCTTTTACATACTTGTGGTTTTATTAATTTAGCAATATCTTTGATGTATGTATCATGTGAATTTTCCTCTGAATTAAAATATAGAAGATTAATAAGAGTTTGTTTACAATTGTCAGAAAGCTTTAAAACCTGAATGTTGTTTGTTTCTGTTAGACCATAAACATTAACTGATAAATTATTCAACTTTTCAAATTTAGGAATATCATTTAAAGCCATAGGAAACTTTAGATCTTTCGTATTTAATGTATTCTCATATTTTTTATAATGAGATACTCTTTCATCATGAAAATGTGGAGGATGTAAGTGTGCTAGAATAGACCAGAGAAAACATTTATTGTCTTTATTTTTGATATTGATAACTGCTTTTCTATTTTTGATAACACTGGGTAAATCAATGTAAGAAGAAGCTTTTAGAGGATCTGATTTAAGAATATGAATGTCTATGTAAATAATTTTTCCTATATTGAATCCACTTCCTATGATTGAATTATCCACATCTTGCTCTTGTTTAATAAGTTCATCATAGACTCCTGATGTTTTAAAATCTTGATATGAAGATATAAAGTGTGGCTCAGTTCTCATGTATGGTGTATCTATAACTCCTTCATCCTTTGTCATTTCTAATTTTACTCCCATATAAAATTGAAGTGGTTTCATTTATTTTAGTGTTTTTTCAATCAACGTTTGAACAGCAGGTTTAACTATTTCTACAGCATCAACTATAGACTCTGGTTCAGGAGGTTTGAAGTTAAAGACTCTTATTTTAACATGTCCTTTGAATGCGCCATCCGAGTTTTTAGTTGTGATAAATTTTGATAAATGTAGATTTGTTTTAAGATGTATTTCGAAGCCTTTCTTGAGGATATTTTTATGACAGACAGAAGTGTTTTGTTTCCTTCTGAATAGGATCTAGTAGGTGAAGTAGATTAAATGTGTGTTTGTTAGTTTTAAGGTGTCTTTTGTATTGTTTATATTCTTGTTCACAAACATCGCAATACGTTGCTTTGATCATATTTATATAGTAAAATTATACTTAAAACAAAGTGCCTTTTTAAAGATGAAACTGTGCTTAAAGTAAAACACTTATAGAAGAAACTGTGCTTTGAAGAAAGTGCCTTTTTACAGGCTTTTTATATATGAAACTATACTTAAAGTAAAACATCTTTTTACAGGTATACTAAAAGTAAAGCGCTCTTTAATCACAAAATTCAACACTAAAATCATCATCATCACTATCATCTAAGTTCAATGAGAACACAGTAGCATTTGTGTACACTGAATTATCATCACTAAAATCACTATCACTATCACTATCACTATCACTATCACTATCACTCATTGATTCACTATGATCATCAATAAAACTACTCTCATAACTATCATTTGAACACAAACTATGAGTATCATAACTATCTTTAGATCCTAGACTCTCAGAGTATTGACTGTCAATATCACTCATTTACATACCATTAAACTTCCATCAATATCTATATATTTTCTTTCATTAGAACTAATAACCACAATATGTTTTACATTAAATGTTATTTTCAAATAATCTCTAATCATCAGGGTACGGAATGATAGTTCACCACAAATATTCATATTATTAATTTCACCCACATCTTTGGGTCTATTAAAGAATATACAAATGTTTCCTCTAGAATCGTTGATGGTCTTATCATTCATTTTCAAAGCTTCTTTATCAATGATCTCTTCAAGCTTTGAGTAAATTGCCAGTAGTAGTGGATAAACTTTTGTCAAATTTACTTTAATAGAGTTATTAATTAACATAGCTTGTCCCGTAAATTTAATAAAAGGACACATGTTATTCTCCATTATGGGTTTAATCCAAAAATTTCCATATTTATCTTTGTTCAATTTAACATCTTTGACATATTTTTCTGCTGGTACCAAAGTAGAGATTGATTGAAATTTGTCTTTTGTGTTTTAAAACATTGTATTTATTAGCTAATAAACTTGCGTTTAGTTGAAGTAAAAATTTACTATATAAATATGATAGAAGGATATTTAGAATTTCCAGACTCTCCATATGATAAATTAGAGAATTGTCCGGCTTGTGATAGAGTGGGGCTTAATGATGAGAATTCATATAAACAATGTTTATTCTGTGATTATCTTCTAATTAATGATAATAAAAAATATATAAAAATATATAACTCTTTTAAATTAGAACCAAAAATGAATTACTTTACAAGATTAATAAGAGAGATGAATGTTAAGTATTGTGATGATAATACACCATTTCTTTCAAGGGAAGAGACTCTTTGTATTGAGGAAATGTATAAGGGTTTAATGATATTTATTATTCAAAATAATTTTAATGGAAATGTTAATACAAGATACTATATAAATAAAATAATGAATTATTTTGAAATTAAACCTGAACTCAGGATAAAATATAGAGTTTCTAAAATAGCTCAAAAAAAGTTAGATGACTTGTTTTCCAAATATATAAATGAATGATTTTTTACCCGTTTGGGAAAACAAGATAAAATTTAACAACCATAAAAATCTTCCAAATTCATTAAGATGTCTAATATTCGGTTCAAGCGGATGTGGAAAAACCTGTTTGCTTTTAAAGATGCTCCTTACCCCCAACTTTTTAGCTTATGATAATTTAATAATTTTTACGAAGTCAAGTTTTCAACCCGAGTATCAACGCCTATCACAAGGTTTTAATGCGGGTCTTAAAAAGGAAGACATTATCGGTTTATTTAAACTTCAAAACAAACTAAATGATTATAATATTGAAGATATAATACAATTATTTTGTGATACACAGAAATCAAAACCGAAACCAAAACCCATAACTTGTATTCTCAGTGATAATACAGATGATATACCTTCACCTCAAGATTTAGATAAATCAAAAAAGAACCTCGTCATCTTTGATGATTGTGTTAATGAGAGAAACCAAACAGTAATGGATAGCCACTATACAAGAGGGAGACATTCTTCTTGTAATTGTATTTATCTTAGTCAGTCATATTTTCAACTCCCTCGACGCTCAATAAGAAACAATGCCAATACTTTCATTTTATTCAAGTTAAATTCATTAGATGTAAATAATTTTTGGAGAGATAATTGCTCTACGTTATGTAGTAAGAAGGAATTTGAAAATTATATGAAACACACGATTGGAAAATATAAATATATTGTTCTGAAACAAGATGAGATACTAACTGATATTTTACACACATAAATGACAACAATTATTATTAATCTTGTGGGTAAATCTGCTTCAGGAAAGAACTTTCATAAATCTAAACTCTTGAATAGTAAAAATGAAAACATTGTAAGTTTTTTTTTAAAACACCTCATGATTCATTTTGTAGGTACTACAACCAGAGCAAAGCGACCAGGAGAAGTAGAAGGGAAAGATTTTTACTACATTTCAATGGAGGAACATATGCGATTGAGGAACGAAGGTCAAATATTTGAGGAGGTCTCTCTTGGTTCTACAAAATATTCACATTGTAAGAGTGAGTTAAATAAATTAAAATCTAATGGTCTTGGGATTTTAGAAACTAATCCTGAAGGAATGAGACAAATTATTAAACATTTGTGTGGTGATGGAGTTAAGATTTTATCATTCGGTTTTGATATCGATGAGGAGACTCAACGCAAACGTATGAAAAGCAGAGATACAAGTATTAGTGAAGAAGAAATAACAACTCGTATTAATACCAATAAAGAATTTGATGAAATATTTAAAGAAAAGGATTTATTTCAACACATTTACTATAATGATGAAGAAAAGGAAAATTTTCCCATTGACCTTTACAATTCATTAAATGATATTTTTCAATAAATAAATACAGAAAATGAATACCGAAGAAAGAGCAAGAAAGTTTAAAGAACATCAAGAGTTGGTTTCAATAGTTGTAAAGCAACAGGAAGAGATAAAGAAGAAACGGAGACAGAAACTAACTTGTGAAGAAGCCTTTGAAAGAAAACAAGAGAAATTTTTTAAACCACTTTTAAAAACTCAACAAACGATTTCACCTACAGTTCCCATGTTAGAATTTACTCCGAAAAAACTTCAAATGCTCAAAGGTTTTCGTCAAATAACAGAACAAGAACTTGGAGAATTAGAATATGATGATGAAGGATTATTTCGGAAACTTGAGGAGGTAAATCAACCCCCTAATTATGTTGTGGAAGCTCTTCAAAACAATGAATATTTGGCGGGTTAAAAAACCAGAGCAGGTCTCATTCCAACAGAAGAACCAGCACAGTTCCATCTTGTGAAAGAAAAGTTATTGATATTTAATGATAAATTGGTGTTCTTAAGTTCTACTCAACCACATGTTGAATTAACTCCAATATTAATGTTTCTTCTAACAAACTCCGGATTCAGCGGTTCAAAATATTTTGAGGAACCACTTGATATGGAAAGAGAGGAAGATAGAGAGTATATTGAGTTGCTAAATGCACTTGATTATGGAGTTTCTGTTGCTGGTAAATGTAAGAAGAATGAGAAGGAGAAACATATTATTGATGCTTTAAGTAAGCTTGGTTCGGGTGTTAGCTTTCTTCCAAATGACCCATCACAATTAGTTAATAGGCTATTATTGTTGTTAGGTCGCAAGAAGGCTGGAAACAACAATTGTTTTAATGAAGCCTCAGCCATTTTAGATCAGTTGATGAACATGAAAATAATTAATAAATGTCAATACAAACATATTTTATGAGATATTAAATAAGATGAGAAGCACAATTCTTAGTTTTAATTTCACAACGAGTGATTACACAGCATCATTCCCTTACCCACTACAACTTGACCCCACAAAAGAATATGAGGCATCTTTATTGTCGATGGAAACTTATAATACCTTGTTTAATATCACAGAGAAAAACAACAAGTTTAGTTATAATCCAGGAAGTGGATACAAAACTATAACAGTTTCACCCGGAGCTTACGAGATTTCTCAAATATCTTCTGAAGTCTCTCGCCTTATGAAAGAACAAGGTGATGAACCAAAAAATATGGTAATAGATATTCAAAAACACACTTCAAAATCAACGATTAAACTTAAAAATAATTATAAAGTTGATTTCACGATTGAAAATTCGTTCAGAGAGCTATTGGGTTTCTCTTCAAAAAAGATTGAAACTAATGGGACGTTTTACAGTGATAATGTTATTCAAATATCCTCCGGTATAAATTCGGTATTAATTCATTGTGATTTGATTGATGGTGCTTATAACGATGGAATAAGAACAAATACAATATTTTCATTCAGCGCATACTCAACACCGATTGGTTATAAATTCAATATGGAACCAAAAAAATCTTGTCTATTTACCTGTGTCAGGAAAAACCATATACAGAGTAAATTTTAGGATAACCGATCAAGATAATCGTATGATCTCCTTTAATGAAGAAATTATATCCATCAGAATTCACCGACGTGAAGTTTTTCAATAAATAAATAATGGTTATTGTGAGAAAACACGAGTTGGGAAAATATAAAGTAATTACAGGGGATGGGATGTTCCTTTCACCATACTATAAGGGTGAAGGTATGTTTCTTGGTAGAGGATACTACAAACCAAAGAGACAACGGGGTGTGGGACCTCAATTTAGAAATAAAGGAGATGGGATAATTGATACTCTAATGGGTATTGGTTCAACCATTCTTAAACATAAAGCCCTAATTGGTTCAACTGCTTCTGTCGTGGGCTCAGTTGCGGGTGCTATAAAGAGTATAAAAGATGCTCAAAAGGAGTCTCATAAATTACAAGCAATCAAAGAAAAAAAAAAAGGTAAAACTCAACTATCTTCACAAGAACGACAAAAAATCATTAAAATACTTGGGTCAGGGTTTCAACGATTTTAATACTATATAAATACAAGTATGGAAGCGATTGATAGTATCTATGATTTGGATGATGTGATTATTGTTGTGGAAAACCAATCAGGTCCACACAACTTAGTCCAACTGGTGGTTTAATTCCATTTTAGATCATGACATCATTCTGTAATACAGGAAATGCAATAGTAATAAGATGTGGCATCACATGGGTCCATTCATAACATTCAATGCAAGCAAGCTTAATATGCTATGCTGGCGTACCGTTAGTGAGTCTACCAGATGTAACGTGTCACAGGAGAAGTCTCGGAGCACCGTCCGCAGCAGCGGTCTTATAGTCGCGCCCCTAGCGGTGTCAACGAGCAGCGAGCATCACCCCGGGTTCAGTACGAATACGATTTCACTACAATTATCATTTCAAACTCCACTAAAAAGGAAGACTATTTTAAGGTAAATGCTATTACAGGAACAGACTGGAATTCAAACGGAACAAAAAGTTTTGAAATATATAATCAACAAACTTACTTGAATATAGCTGATAGTTTCTTGCTGTGTAAATTTTAATTCACTAAGGCTGCGAATAATACTAATGCTACACTCGTAAATGATTTCTTCTGGAAAATGTTTGATAGTGTCTGCCTGTATATTGGAACACAAGAGGTTGAAGCGGTTGATTATGTCTCTGCTATATCTGAAATGATGAAATTTACACTATATTCGTTTAGTGATAGAATGGGTAAGGGAGCTGTTGAAGGTTTTATTCCTGATATGTCAACGGGTACAAACGCAGACCCTGGTTATAGTCAAAGGAAGTCAATGTATAATGATGACGCAAAAGCTGAGAATAGTTTTACCGTAGCAGTACCTCTGAAAGGTATATTTGGATTTTGTGATTATGATAAAGTTTTGTATGGGCTTAAAATTAGATTTCAACTACAAAGGAATGATAATGTAAATAGATTGCTTTTTGGGGTTGAAAATGCTTTTGGAGAAAATAATAAATTTGTTATTTATGATTTGTGTTGGTATATCAGTGAATATACTCCTAATCTTAAAACGGAAGAGATGTTAAATAGAAGACTTAACTCAAAGAAACCACTAAATGTATCATAACTTAAAAGAAGATGTCAACACGTTAAACTGGAACACACTACCTACACTTGGAATTTAGGTGTTCTTCAAGGAAAGCCACGATATCTATGGCTCATTTTTAAGAAACCAGATGGAGATGAAGGTACTGATAAGAATAATGCGCTGAGTGATAATGCTAAGGTGAAACAACTTCGGGTTTCTCTTGATGACACATTTTATCCGCGAGATAGATTGGAAATTGATTGGGAAAAAAATGATTATGCGGAAGCCTACAAGGCTTACCAAAAGGAGTGTGAAAGCAACGGTAATAATGATCCTATTTTGGATATGGTTGCGTTTCAAAAACTTTATACAATCTACGCAATTGACCTGAGTTCTCAAAAGGAAACTATAAAGTCTAATAGAGTGGATACTTCTCTATACATTGAAAGAGGGGAGAGTGAAGAGGTTAATGCATATTGTTTGCTTTTGGAGGAAACAGAATTACAGATTAATACAGATAATGGTGTTATGATTAATATCACATAGGTTTTTTCTCATAAATAAATGGTTGGGGTATATGTTAATCAAATCAATCTTAATAAATTAACATCTTGTATTCAAAATCAAAAGCCTTGTATTATTAATGTTAATACAATTCAAAGAAAAGGAGCTATAAGAATTGATGTTTTACTCACACACACACAAGTAAAAACACTAAATGATGTTGGATCACTTAAAATTAAAATGACGAAACCTATGTTAAAGAAATATTCAATAGACGAGTCAAGAGGAGGATTTCTCCCGTTTCTAATTCCTTTATTTGCTGGTTTAAGTGCGGCGGGAGCATTGACTGGTGGTATTTCAGCAGCGGTAAAAACTGCTAACGAAAGGAAGGCACAACTAAAAGCTCAAAAATAATTGGAAAGACATAACAAGGAGTTGGAGAAACAAATTAGTGGAAGTGGTGTAATTGTAGATTTTGCTCAAAAACTTGAAAGTCTACCTGATAAAGCTAGATTGTTGGTTGGAGATATGCTTTCCTCTATCGCTCAAGCGGGTGTTAAACTAACTAAACGGGGTAATGGATTGTATCTTTCTCATAAATAAATGGATAAATGGTTTAAACAATTTGGAAAGAATACAACGTCAAATATAGAACTAGCTAAGTATTGTAAAACACTAAAAATTGATAATGTGGTTATTTGTATGAGAGATGAATTAATACATATAAATAAGAATACAAAGAATATTATTATGAATTTAGACACACAGAATGGTTCTCATTGGGTTTGTATTCATAATAGTCAGGATAAATATTATTTTGATAGTTATGGTATGCCACCACCTGTTGAAGTAATACAATTCTTACAGAATGGTGTTTATCAAACATTTCAAGTTCAAGAAATTAATTCTAAATGTTGTGGTCAATTATGTTTATATGTATTATTTCAACTCAACAATAATGAAAATTTTTATGATATCATTTTTAATCTAATATAAATGACTTATGTTGGAAAAGATGGTTCTATCTTTGGAAAATCCTCTCAGGATATTGATTTATCAAATTATTATACAAAGGCACAGGCTGAACGACAAAAATATAGTGTAAGTAAAAATATTAATATGAAGAATACTTATAAATTAATGAATTATCCAAACCCTACAGATGCGAATGACTTAATTAGATTAAGTGATTTATCACAATATATATTTTTAAAGAAAACAGCACGTTTTGTTAAACAAGTAAAATTTACAACCACAACACCTGGTTATACTGACCATACACCTTTCCTCATTGAATTTAACTACCTGCTTACAATTGAATTTTATAAAGAAGGACATATAGTTAATATGTGAATTAATAAATGGGGGTATGATATGCCTGATTTAGGGTATAATTGGTCTTTTTCAATAAACATAGAAGACCTACATGATTTTAATCAGTCTCGTAAAGAAGAATATTATCCACTTGGTGAGGATAAGGATTTATGTGGAAGTACAATTAATAAACAACAAATACATGGTTTTAAGAAAAGAAAAATATATGATAGTATAGCGATGGTTAGCATGACAAAGAAGGAAGGTCATGAGATAAGGATAGAAAGCCAAGGAATACAAACCAATTTGGTAGTGGGAAGATGGGGTGGTATTACCTGTCATAATATTAATCTCACATATATTTCTGATACATAAATGGCAGGAAGAAGACTACAAGAGAATTATAATTTTTGTATTCAAGGATACCTACAAGAAAAGGGTGCTCGGTATTACATACCTTATGATTTGGAGCATATACATGGGAATTTTGTCATTAAAAACTGGCCTTATACTGATATTGTTAAACCCACAAATAGAGACTTGTTTAAAATATTAAATAAAAATGAACTTCTCAAAGTTATGAAATATAAAACTCTTTTAGAAATCGTCAACAAATCTTATTGGTATCCTATTATGAGAAAAATAATTATAGATACAAGAATATCTCAAAATCCAGATGAGTATATGTATAATATTCTTTGGGGCTCAAGCTCAAGGGTAGCAAGGGATGAGGAAGGAGTTAAAGAAGAGAAGGAGGAAAGAGAGAAGGAGGAGAAGGAGGAAAGGGAGAAAAAGAAGAAGGAGGAAAGGGAGAAAAAGAAGAAGGAGGAAAGGGAGAAAAAGGAGAGGGAGAAAAAGGAGAAGGAGGAGAGGGAGAAAAAGGAGAGGGAGGAAAGGGAGAAAAGAGAGAAGGAAGAGAGGGAGAAAAAGGAGAAGGAGGAAAGGGGAAAAAAGGAGAGGCAGGAAAGGGAGAAAAGAGAGAAGGAGGAGAGGGAGGAAAGGGAGAAAAGAGAGAAGGAGGAGAGGGAGCAAAGAGAGAGGGAGGAAAAATATAAAAAGATGGAAATCAGTGAGATTAATAAAAGATTGAAGGTATTACAGCAAATAAATCAAACTCAACGCACTGAGGAGGAAAATAAAGAAATGAAAAGTCTAATGGAAATATTATTTTCAAGAATAACGGCGTCAATGTCTTCACTTTCAGGGAGGAGATTTAAACGAGAAAGTGGTGAAGAAGAAGAAGAAGGAAAAGATTATGTGGTTGATGATGTTGGTGTTATTGACTTTAGTTAGTTTTATTTGTAAATAAATGGAGGAGAGAGTGAAGGCATTCCTTAGGATTCTTTATGTTTTAAAAATTAAGATAGAAATGTATATGTTGAAAACCAAAAAGGTTTTGATCCTCTGTCGGAATTTTTCAGATAAATAAATATGAGTTATTGTCTCAAATGAAAAATAAATCTAAAAATATATCTTATGTTAAAGCTAAAAATAATAGAGTTTATCAAAAAGGAATATGTCAAGTGTGTGGCTCTAAAAAGTGCCAATTCATCTCTCCTAAAAGTGGAGGAGACATACAAAAGTTTCTGTCAGGAAGTAAATTTACAACAACTGGAATTCCTGGGGAACTACATCTACCTGGATATTCTTTCTGTGGTCCTGGAACAAACCTGGATAAAAGATTAGATGAGGCTGACAATCCTAAACCTTGGTCCAAGCCTATAAATAGGGTTGATGAAGTGTGTATGAAGCATGATATTGCTTATGGGAATACCACTACATTGGATGAAAAACATGAAGCAGACAGAGAAATGTTGTATAATTTGTCCTTGATACGAAATCCTACATTGAGAGAGAAAGTTGATAGGTTTATTGTGAAAAAAATGACAAGTGCTAAATTGAAACTTGGTCTTGGTTATTCCCCAAAAAACTATTAAACTCCAATGATGTTATCAAGACTGAGGAGCTTTTGGCTAATGAATTACATAAACCTATAATCACAAAGTTTAAAAGAAGGAAAGTTTATTCTAAATACACCGACCACATATGGTCCGCTGATTTAATCGAACTAAATAATGATAAGGGATACAGGTATGCTTTAACCGTTATTGATTTGAGGAGTAGATTTGCCTGGGTTGCTCCTTTGAAAAACAGAGAGGTAATACTTTAATGTTAGCCTTTAAGCTAATATTTGATAGGGATAAAAGGAAACCAAAGAAGTTATGGACTGATGAGGGAACAGAGTTCTACAACAAAATATTTATGAAATTTCTTAAGGGGGAGGGTATTAAATTATACAGCACCTTTAATGAAGGAAAAGCAGTTGTTATTGAGCTTTTTAATCGTACTTTGAAAGAGAAATTATATAAAAAATTCACACAACTCGGTTCTCAACAACGGGTATATTTAATTCAGGATATTGTAGATAATTACAATAATACCGTTCATTCATCAACAAAATCAAAACCGTCAGAATCATTTACAAAATTAGAATATGAAAAGGAGATTAATTTGAGAAAGCCCAAGTTCAAAGTCACCAAACCAATACATCACACATCCGCCAAAGTAACACATACGCCAAATCAACACATCCGCCAAACCAACACATCCGCCGAGACAAACACATCAGCCAAAGTAACACATGCGCCAAATCAACACATCCGCCAAACCAACACATCCGCCGAACTTATACCTCCAACAAACCAACACATCCGCCAAATTAACACATCCACCAAACCAACACATCCACCAAACTAACACATCCGCCAAACGAACACATCCGCCAAACGAACACATCCGCCAAACGAACACATCCGCCAAACCAACACATCCACCAAACCAACACATCAGCCGAACCAAAACATCTGCCAAACCAACACATCCGCCAAACGTATACCTCCGCCAAACTAACACATCCACCAAAGGAACACATCAGCCAAACTAACGCATCCACTAAAGCAATGCATCCGTCAAACTAACACATCCGCCAAACTAACACATCCACCAAACCAACACATCCGCCAAACTAACACATCCGTCAAACCAATACATCTGCCAAACTAACACATCCACCAAACTAACACATCCGCCAAACCAACACATCCACCAAAGCAATGCATCCGTCAAACTAACACATCCGTCAAACCAACACATGCGCCAAACTAACACATCCACCAAACCAATACATCAGCCAAACTAACACATCCACCAAACCAATACATCCGCCAAACTAAGACATCCACCAAACCAATACATCCGCCAAACCAACACATCCGCCAAACTAACACATCCATCAAACCAATACATCAGCCAAACTAACACATCCACCAAACTAACGCATCCACCAAACCAATACATCCGCCAAACTAACACATCCACCAAACCAATACATCCGCCAAACCAACACATCCGCCAAACTAACACATCCATCAAACCAATACATCCACCAAACCAATACATCCGCCAAACTAACACATCCACCAAACCAACACATCCGCCAAACTAACACATCCATCAAACCAATACATCCGCCAAACTAACACATCCGCCAAACTAACACATCCGCCAAACGAACACATCCGCCAAACGAACACATCCGCCAAACTAACACATCCGTCAAACTAACACATCCGCCAAACTAACACATCCGCCAAACAAACACATCCACCAAACCAACACATCAGCCAAACCAATACATCTGCCAAACCAATACATCCGCCAAAGTAACACATCAGCCAAAGTAGCATATGCCCCAAAGCAAGACATCCACCAAAGCAATGCATCCGTCAAACTAACACATCCGTCAAACCAATACATGCGCCAAACCAACACATCCGCCAAACTAACACATCCACCAAACTAACACATCCACCAAACTAACACATCCACCAAACCAACACATCCGCCAAACTAACACATCCACCAAACTAACACATCCACCAAACTAACACATCCATCAAACCAACACATCCGCCAAACTAACACATCCACCAAACCAACACAACCGCCGAACTAACACATCCACCAAACCAATACATCGGCCAAACCAATTCATCTGCCAAACTAACACATCCGCCAAACCAACACATCCGCCAAACTAACACACCCACCAAACCAACACATCCGCCGAACTAACACATCCACCAAACTAACACATCCACCAAACCAACACAACCGCCGAACTAACACATCCACCAAACCAAAACATCCGCCAAACCAACACATCCACCAAACTAACACATCCACCAAACTAAAACATCCGCCAAACTAACACATCTGCCAAACCAATACATCAGCCAAACTGCAAAACAAACTGATCGCCAGCTGCAATGGCCATACCATGTGTTCAGGGTTTAGCTGAACATGTGGCCTGCCATGTCCCCAGATATGAATCCGAGAGAAAACTTGTGGGCAGAATTAACGCGTCAAATCGACAAATTGGACAAGCAGCCGACCTCTGTGCGTGAATTGCAGCAGGTTAGTCTGCAATGGCCATACCAAGTCAGCTAATCGGCTTAGGGCTGAGTGGCAGCAACTGACAAATGTGCACGTATCCAGAAGGCAAGTCAACCAACGACTGGTTCAAGAGGGCTATCCTGCCAGGCATCCCCTGAGAAAGCCATGCCTGACCAGACAACACTGCCAGTGCCGATTGCAGTGGGCCAGAGAGCACCGTCAATGGCAGCCAGGACACTGGAATCACGTGATCTTCAGTGACGAGTCTAGATTTCTGGTCTATCGTCAAGATGGCCGCGTCCGAGTGTGCAGACAAGTGCATGAAGCCTACAACAAAGATTGTATAGTGCCAAGAGTCCAAGCTGGAGGTGGTGGGGTGACCGTTTGGGCTGCTTTTCATGCAGGGGGCAAAACTGACCTGGTTGTTCTGAATGGAAACCTGAACCAGTTCAAGCACAGGGCCATTCTGGAAGAAACATTGCTTCCATTTGCTCGTGCAGCCTTTCGAGGAAACTTTGTCTTCCAAGATGACAATGCACGGCCTCATCGTGCTCGCATGATCCAACACTTTCTTGCTCACCGTGGTGTAGAGCATGTGGAGTGGCCTGCCATGTCCCCGGATATGAATCCGATGGAGAACTTGTGGGCAGAATTAACGCGTCAAATCGACCACTTGGACCAGCAGCCGACCTCTGTGCGTGAATTGCAGCAGGCTATTGTCACTGCATGGCAAGGGATTCCTGTCCAAACCTTGGCAAATCTCGTGAACAGCATGCCTCAACGTGTACGTGCTCTCCTGAATGCTCGTGGGGGTTACACGAAGTACTGAACTGTAATATTACTGTCCGTAATCCCAGTCGTAATTTAACTTTTGTTTTTGTTAAAAAAAAATTTGGCTAATGTGCAAAATAAAGAGATACTTCTGGAAAACGTACACAAGTTTAACACAGTACTGCCCATGAATTGAGTTCGATATCAGTTTCCATCACTTTCAAGGATCAATTTATTTGTTTCGAAATGTCAAATGTGGTTTTTGTTTCTTTTAAAGGTCACATTAACAAAATCTAGAATAATTTCAACATAATTCCAATGAACTTTTGGTTCTAAGACATCTTGAAAAGTAAGTTCACCCCCATAAAAAAAATGCCATATTAAATGCCAAGTCTGTATATACAGTCACGTGAAAAAGTAAGTACACCCCACGTAAAGTTTTGACTTTTTCAACATATTTCAACATACAGCTATTTGATCTTCATTTCAACAATAGTAGTGTATATATGTTGCTTCTGGGACACTCTCATTTTCCCATTCACTTACATGTTAATTTTTCCCCTCCCTCATTGCCCCTAAACACCTCTATTTCTTTCACCCTGTTCTTTACGAACCTTCTAACCTTTTGACATGTTATCCTTATTCATTAGACCACTTAAACAATGGTCCTTCTGTGTGAACCTGTGATCCTTCTGACCTTATGGACCTTTTAACCTTTTACTCTTAATATCATCTGGTGAATCATCTTTGACCCACTCAAACAATGACCCTACAAATATTTGTTTATGCGTGGGAAATAATTTAATTCTCTTGCCACTCCCTTCACCATCTAATATATTAACAAAAAAGATGTTTGAGATTGGTTCTTTATTAAGATATTTTAACTGAGCTAAGATAAAATGGTAAACCTCCCTCAATGTTCTTGTTTGAGCGCCTCCAGTGCCACACACTTTTTGGTAGGCTCTGCCCACTTTTTGTTAAGCTCCGTCCACTTTTTGGTAAGCCACGCCCACTTTTTGTTAAGCCACGCCCACCTTTATACTAAGCCCCGCCCACTTTTTTACTAAGCCACGCCCACTTTTTGCTAAGCTCCGCCTGCTTTGTTAAGTCCCACCCACTTTATAAACTCTTCAGCATTGTATCATTTCCAGGTAATACATTACATCATTTTCAGGGAATTTCCATCACATCATTTCCAGTTAAGACACGCCCAGGGAATTTCCACAGGAAATGACACACCCAGTCCTTATAAAAGGCACCGACCACACAGGCTTTTTTCAAACACGCTTTCTGCTTCACTTGAGAATGGACTACTATGCCGAAATGGAATGGGATAACTTTGCTATTCCTTGGAGTCCTACTACCTGTGTAGAACTCAACCTTCAGATTGATGAACTGGACTCGAACCTCTTTATCAATGGAGGTAAGTTTGTTTATTTATTTATTTATTTTTTTATTTTATTTTTATTTTATTTTATTTTTTAGATGAGACTCATGTAAGAGTTAACAAAGTTTATTTTAATATTCATAGAGCTTGATTTATACAAATAAAAATATTGTATTAAATTAATACATTGTTATTTTCTTTCACAGGAAATAGTATCTGAGATACAAAATGAAACTTCTGCTTTTAACACAACTTGGGATGAAGTTATTTTTTTGTTTGAAGACATTTTGAACAACCAAGACCCCCAGAACGAGTTCTACCTTGATGACCCAGCCAAAGAGTTATACCTTGGAGATCCACAAAATCCTGAAAAAGAGTTTTACCATGATGATACTTGTTGTGAGTTATCAAAACAAAACCCACTGAACAAGTTCTACCTTGATGAGCCAGAATACAAGTCATACATTGGAGACCCACAAATTTCTGAAAATTGGGAAAGGGGAGTTCTCCCTGATGGTCCGCAGTTATACTATGTGAGACACATCATAGAAACCCTAAAAAATTGGGAAAGGGAGGTTTTCCCTGATGGTCCGCAGTTATACTATGTGAGACTTATCACGGAAACCCCCAATATTTCTGAAAATTGTGGTTCTACCTTGGGGACTTGGAAAGATGGTTATATTTTTGGAGACTCGGAATGGGGGTTTTGTTTTGATGACTCGGAATGTGATACCTATCTTGGAGGCTCAACAGGAATGTGGTTATACCTTGGGAACTTGGAAAGTTGGTTTTATTTTGGAGACTCTACCTGTGGGGTCCATCTTGGAGACTCTTTGGATTCTAAAGCAATGAACAATGTTCTTTGTTTAATGACGCTTGATTTAAGCAATATCAGGAAAGTTCGAGGAAGAAAATGCTGGAAAATTCTTTCTTCCCATTTCTACTTCTTCAAACTTGAAAGCCTTGAAAGACAGAATTGGAAGAAGAGAAGAAAAAAAAAAAGAAATACATATTTTTTTAAAAGAAGAAAAAAAAGATTATGTTAGGGTTTGGGTGGGATTTTGAATGTGAGGGTTAGGGATGGGGTTGGGTTAGGGATGGGGTTGGGTTAGGGTTGGGATTTTGAATGTGAGGGTTAGGGTTGGGGTTGGGTTTTTTTTTTTTTTTTTTTTTTTTTTTTTTTTTTTTTTTTGTATACAATATCGAGGCTCGTGAAAGAGCGAACATTAATCACATGAACACACAGAAAGACAAACCGACACATAAAACATATAACATAGGGAGCGGTAGACAAGATGGGGAGAGAGGGGGAAGGACACAAACACAACATTTGAGAGCAGGGACCGAGAGACATGGAGACATCGAGAGATCTGAGAGAGGGCGAGGGCTTTGGGGGGGGGGGGCGTGGGAAGGGGGCAGTGGGAGAGGTATAAAACATATGGACACTGCCAGGACTTCCAGGAAAGAAGTTGGAATTTCAAACAAGGTGGATCTGGGGTGAATTAGCGGGGGTAGAAAAGATCAAGGTTTTGGATGGGGGAAGATAAGAGATGGTGGTGAACAGCTGTTTTAAAGACCTGGAGGGAGGAGTGGGATTGAAGGGAGTGAGGGAGTTTGTTCCAGAGGCGGGAGAAAAGAGGAATGAAAGAGTGAAGGTGAGCGGAGAGCCGAGATTTCGGCAGTTTAACCATCAGAGGGTTGCTGGCAGATCTTGTGCGACCTGTAGGAATATTTGGGGGACAGAGCACAGAGAGAGCTGGGGGTGCAAGGCCGGAGAGGAGTCGGTAGAAGACAGAAAGACCACCTACCTGCCTGCGGTGAGTGAGTGAAAGGCCCTCAGAGATAGCTTCATCGCGGGAGATTCCAATAATTCTGAAAGCTTTGGTTTCAACAGCGTGAAGCCGAGCTAGGTGTGAGGCAGGAGCACCGGCCCATAGGGGAGAACAGTATTCCATTGAGCTGCGGATGAAAGCCTTGTATGTGGTGAGGAGCTCAGGTGTGCCGAGGAAGGACTTCGCACGACGGAGGATGCCCAGTCGGCGACTGGCTTTGGAGGCCAGCTTGGAAATGTGGTTTTCCCAAGAAAGATCATGGCAGATAGTGAGACCCAAAATCTTGAGCGACAGAACTTCTTGGAGAGGATTGTTGAGAAAGTAGATGGGAGGGTTGTCCAGTCGATCTTTTCGGAGAGACATAGTAAGAGTGTGAGATTTGTCAGGATTGAAAGACATGTTCCACTTGTTTGACCAGTCTGTGATTTTGTCCAGGTCTTCAGAGAGTGAGGAGGCAGCAGACTGCCGATCTGAGGGAAGAGGAATGGAGCGGCAGAGAGTGGAGTCATCAGCAAAGAGATAGAGAGGATTTTCGAGAGAGTCAGAGAGATCATTGATGAAGACCAGAAAAAGCACGGGGCCCAGAACACTGCCTTGGGGAACTCCAGCCTGAACAGGAAGAGGAGATGAGAGAAACCCATTCAGGGCCACACGTTGACGACGACTAGAGAGGAAGTCCGCCAGCCACGCGTGGAGATTTCCATGGATACCAAAGGAGGAGAGTTTGGTGAGCAGAGCGGGGTGCCAGACCGTGTCGAAGGCACGTGATATGTCGAGGGAGACAGCTCTAATTTCCTGTTTGGCATTGAGGACCTCCATCCATTGTTGAGACAGCAGAAGCAGCATGTCCAGAGTAGAGTGACCTGGTCTGAAACCAAATTGATGATCAGAGATCAAGCCATTGGAGAAGAGGAAAGATTTCATATCAGAAGCAATGATGGATTCCATGACTTTGCTGATAATTGGGAGAAGGCTGATTGGTCTGTAGTTGCTAGGATCTGTTTTTGCACCTTTTTTGTGCAAAGCGGTGATGTTGGCTGATTTCCAAGCAGATGGCAGTTGACCTTGAGCAAAAGAGAGGGTGAAGAGAACAGAGAGAGGGTGAGATAGAGCAGCAGAGCAGGATTTTAGGACCCGTGGGCTGATGCCGTCGGGTCCAGTTGCAGAATCAGAGTCGAGGGTTGACAGAAACTTTTCCACCTTGTCAGGAGGAAAGGACACGGAGTCCAGGAGCAGCAGGGTACGACTGGGTATGGTGGGTACAGAGAGGGATGGGTTTGGGACACAAGATTTAGAGGCAAACACAGAGTTGAGGCATTCAGCTTTTTCACGTGCGGAGTCAGCTGTGTAGCCGTTTGAGGTAAGGGAGGGGATGGAGGGGGAACAAACACCAGAAACGGATTTGACCAGACGCCACCAGGATTTGGAAGAGGGAGACAGATAAGAGAGTTGGGTCTTGAGAACGGAGAGATATTGTTTCCTGGCTCTCCTGAGGGTGGACACACACTTGTTTCGGGCTTTGTGAAAGGAAATGAGATTTCCTTCCGTTGGATTTGCTTTCCAGGAGACGAAGGCAAGTTGTTTCTGGGCAACAGCCTCACCACAAGATTCCGTGTACCATGGACGGGAGGAAGGGTATGACAACTGAAGACGAGATGGGATAAATCTGTGCATGAGAGAGAGCAATTTACTTTGGAAGAATTCCCAGGATGAGTTGATGTCAGAGGTGGTAGAGATGGGAGACCAGTCCAGATGATTGATGGCTGCTTGAAGACCGTGAAGACCTTGAAGACCTTGAAGACTTGAAGACCGGGTTAGGGATGGGGTTGGGTTAGGGTTGGGATTTTGAATGTGAGGGTTAGGGTTGGGGTTGGGTTAGGGATGGGATTGGGTTAGGGTTGGGATTTTGAATGTGAGGGTTAGGGATGGGTTGGGGTTGGGTTAGGGATGGGGTTGGGTTAGGGATGGGGTTGGGTTAGGGTTGGGTTAGGGATGGGGTTGGGTTAGGGATGGGGTTGGGTTAGGGATGGGGTTGGGTTAGGGATGGGGTTGGGTTAGGGATGGGTTTGGGTTAGGGATGGGGTTGGGTTAGGGTTTGTATATTATTATGACTCACTCACACATACACAAAAGTTAAGCCCCAACTGGAAAGTTGAGGGATTCTGTGTTTGGGGTTCACAGATTTAAAAACGTATCCCCATTATACACACACAAAAGTTAAGCCCCAACTGAAAAGTTGTGGGATTCTGTGTTTGGGGTTCACAGATTTAAAAACGTATCCCCATTATACACACACAAAAGTTAAGCCCCAACTAAAAAGTTGTGGGATTCTGTGTTTGGGGTTCACAGATTTAAAAACGTATCCCCATTACATTTTATTTATTTATTTATTATTTTCAAGGGTATTATCTGCTTACTTGTGTTTTTTGTAATTCTTGTGAGTAAAATGAACCCAAGATTTCTTCTCCATTTAAATCATATAATTTGTAGGTCCAAGGGACTGTATCCATTACATCAATGATTTTAAATAATTCACGAGTCCATTTTTGTGTATAACCTTTCTCAAAATGACTTTTCCATTTGTATATTCTTACAATATCACCAACTTTAAACTTGGGCTTTCTCAAATTAATCACCTTTTCATATTCTAATTTTGTAAATGTTTCCGATGGTTTTGATTTTGTTGATGAATGAACTGTATTATTGTAATTATCTACAATATCCTGAATTAAATACACCCATTTTTGAGAACCGAGTTGTGTGAATTTTTTATATAGTCTCTCTTTCAAAGTACGATTAAAACGCTCAATAACAACTGCTTTTCCTTCATTAAAGGTGCTGTATAATTTAATACCCTCCCCTTTAAGAAATTTCATTAATATTTTGTTATAGAACTCTGTTCCCTCATCGGTCCATAACTTCTTTGGTTTCCTTTTATTTCTATCAAATATTAGCTTAAAGGCTAACATTAAAGTATTACCTCTCTTGTTTTTCAAAGGAACAACCCAGGCAAATCGACTCCTCAAATCAATAACGGTTAAAGCATACCTGTATCCCTTATCATTATTTAGTTCGATTAAATCAGCGGACCATATGTGGTCGGTGTATTTAGAATAAACTTTCCTTCTTTTAAACTTTGTGATTATAGGTTTGTGTAATTCATTAGCCAAAAGCTCCTCAGTCTTGATAACATCATTGGAGTCTAATAGTTTTTTGAGGGTGAATAACCAAGACCAAGTTTCAATTTGACACTTATCATTTTTTTAACAATAAACCTATCAACTTTCTCTCTCAATGTAGGATTTTGTATCAAAGACAAATTATATAACATTTCTCTGTCTGCTTCATGTTTTTCATCCAATGTAGTGGTTTTCCCATAAGCAATATCATGCTTCATACACACTTCATCAACCCTATTTATAGGTTTAGACCAAGATTTAGGATTGTCAGCCTCATCTAATCTTTTATCTAGGTTTGTTCCAGGACCACAGAACGAATATCCAGGTAGATGTAATTCCCCTGGAATTCCAGTTGTTGTAAATTTACTTCCTGAGAGAAACCTTTGTATGTCTCCTCCTCTTTTAGGAGAGATGAATTGGCACTTTTTAGAGCCACACACTTGACATATTCCTTTTTGATAAACTCTATTATTTTTAGCTTTAACATAAGAGATATTTTTAGATTTAGTTTTCTTTTTACATTTGAGACAATAACTCATATTTATTTATCAGAAAAATTCCGACAGAGGATCAAAACCTTTTTGGTTTTCAACATATACATTTCTATCTTAATTTTTAAAACATAAAGAATCCTAAGGAATGCCTTCACTCTCTCCTCCATTTATTTACAAATAAAACTAACTAAAGTCAATAACACCAACATCATCAACCACATAATCTTTTCCTTCTTCTTCTTCTTCACCACTTTCTCGTTTAAATCTCCTCCCTGAAAGTGAAGACATTGACGCCGTTATTCTTGAAAATAATATTTCCATTAGACTTTTCATTTCTTTATTTTCCTCCTCAGTGCGTTGAGTTTGATTTATTTGCTGTAATACCTTCAATCTTTTATTAATCTCACTGATTTCCATCTTTTTATATTTTTCCTCCCTCTCTCTTTGCTCCCTCTCCTCCTTCTCTCTTTTCTCCCTTTCCTCCCTCTCCTCCTTCTCTCTTTTCTCCCTTTCCTCCCTCTCCTTTTTTCCCCTTTCCTCCTCCTTTTTCTGCCTCTCTTCCTTCTCTCTTTTCTCCCTTTCCTCCCTCTCCTTTTTCTCCCTCTCCTCCTCCTCCTTTTTCTCCCTCTCCTTTTTCTCCCTTTCCTCCTTCTCCTTTTTCTCCCTTTCCTCCTTCTTCTTTTTCTCCCTTTCCTCCTTCTCTCTTTCCTCCTTCTCTTCTTTAACTCCTTCCTCATCCCTTGCTACCCTTGAGCTTGAGCCCCAAAGAATATTATACATATACTCATCTGGATTTTGAGATATTCTTGTATCTATAATTATTTTTCTCATAATAGGATACCAATAAGATTTGTTGACGATTTCTAAAAGAGTTTTATATTTCATAACTTTGAGAAGTTCATTTTTATTTAATATTTTAAACAAGTCTCTATTTGTGGGTTTAACAATATCAGTATAAGGCCAGTTTTTAATGACAAAATTCCCATGTATACACAAAGAATTAAGTTAAGCACCCCCCCGTTTTTTTACAACCTCGCACATTACAAGTTTGTTGTCGTCAAAACAGTGTAATATACCCATGATATTGCTATATTTTCTGGAGAAGTGATATTATGGTCACATAAAAACATAACAATCATGCCGTTTTCAATATTTTATTCTGAATAATTTAAGGTGAAATTTTTTGGGAATTTTAGGCATATTTTCACCTCAATTTAAGTATGGAGCTATAGGTCCATCACGGACAGTGTGGATGACGTTTATGTTTTCTAACGTACAGTCATTGTTCTGAGAAGACCTCTAGCGATCTTTGCGTCAATAACGTGTGTAGGACCCACGTGATCGGATGGAGCAAGGTGCTGTGACAACCATCCCCTGGCCTGCGTACAGTCCTGACCTGAACCCCCTCGAGCACGTTTGGGACATGTTGGGACGACAAATTGCGAAGATGGTCCCTCCAATAGCCAATCTGGATGAATTGGAACGTGCATTACATCGGGAATGGAACAACCTGCCACAGCAACGCATACGACGGCTTACAGGGTCTATGAGACGTAGGGTTGAGTCAGTGATCCGATCACGTGGGTCCTACACACGTTATTGACGCAAAGATCGCTAGAGGTCTTCTCAGAACAATGACTGTACGTTAGAAAACATACACGTCATCCACACTGTCCGTGATGGACCTATAGCTCCATACTTAAATTGAGGTGAAAATATGCCTAAAATTCCCAAAAAATTTCACCTTAAATTATTCAGAATAAAATATTGAAAACGGCATGATTGTTATGTTTTTATGTGACCATAATATCACTTCTCCAGAAAATATAGCAATATCATGGGTATATTACACTGTTTTGACGACAACAAACTTGTAATGTGCGAGGTTGTAAAAAAACGGGGGGGTGCTTAACTTAATTCTTTGTGTATATATGCTCCAAATCATAAGGTATGTAATACCGAGCACCCTTTTCTTGTAGGTATCCTTGAATACAAAAATTATAATTCTCTTGTAGTCTTCTTCCTGCCATTTATGTATCAGAAATATATGTGAGATTAATATTATGACAGGTAATACCACCCCATCTTCCCACTACCAAATTGGTTTGTATTCCTTGGCTTTCTATCCTTATCTCATGACCTTCCTTCTTTGTCATGCTAACCATCGCTATACTATCATATATTTTTCTTTTCTTAAAACCATGTATTTGTTGTTTATTAATTGTACTTCCACATAAATCCTTATCCTCACCAAGTGGATAATATTCTTCTTTACGAGACTGATTAAAATCATGTAGGTCTTCTATGTTTATTGAAAAAGACCAATTATACCCTAAATCAGGTATATCATACCCCCATTTATTAATTCGCATATTAACTATATGTCCTTCTTTATAAAATTCAATTGTAAGCAGGTAGTTAAATTCAATGAGGAAAGGTGTATGGTCAGTATAACCAGGTGTTGTGGTTGTAAATTTATTTGTTTAACAAAACGTGCTGTTTTCTTTAAAAATATATATATTGTGATAAATCACTTAATCTAATTAAGTCATTCGCATCTGTAGGGTTTGGATAATTCATTAATTTATAAGTATTCTTCATATTAATATTTTTACTTACACTATATTTTTGTCGTTCAGCCTGTGCCTTTGTATAATAATTTGATAAATCAATATCCTGAGAGGATTTTCCAAAGATAGAACCATCTTTTCCAACATAAGTCATTTATATTAGATTAAAAATGATATCATAAAAATTTTCATTATTGTTGAGTTGAAATAATACATATGAACATAATTGACCACAACATTTAGAATTAATTTCTTGAACTTGAAATGTTTGATAAACACCATTCTGTAAGAATTGTATTACTTCAACAGGTGGTGGCATACCATAACTATCAAAATAATATTTATCCTGACTATTATGAATACAAACCCAATGAGAACCATTCTGTGTGTCTAAATTCATAATAATATTCTTTGTATTCTTATTTATATGTATTAATTCATCTCTCATACAAATAACCACATTATCAATTTTTAGTGTTTTACAATACTTAGCTAGTTCTATATTTGACGTTGTATTCTTTCCAAATTGTTTAAACCATTTATCCATTTATTTATGAGAAAGATACAATCCATTACCCCGTTTAGTTAGTTTAACACCCACTTGAGCGATAGAGGAAAGCATATCTCCAACCAACAATCTAGCTTTATCAGGTAGACTTTCAAGTTTTTGAGCAAAATCTACAATTACACCACTTCCACTAATTTGTTTCTCCAACTCCTTGTTATGTCTTTCCAATTATTTTTGAGCTTTTAGTTGTGCCTTCCTTTCGTTAGCAGTTTTTGCCGCTGCTGAAATACCACCAGTCAATGCTCCCGCCGCACTTAAACCAGCAAATAAAGGAATTAGAAACGGGAGAAATCCTCCTCTTGACTCGTCTATGGAATATTTCTTTAACATAGGTTTCGTCATTTTAATTTTAAGTGATCCAACATCATTTAGTGTTTTTACTTGTGTGTGTGTGAGTAAAACATCAATTCTTACAGCTCCTTTTCTTTGAATTGTATTAACATTAATAATACAAGGCTTTTGATTTTGAATACAAGATGTTAATTTATTAAGATTGATTTGATTAACATATACCCCAACCATTTATTTATGAGAAAAAACCTATGTGATATTAATCATAACACCATTATCTGTATTAATCTGTAATTCTGTTTCATCCAAAAGCAAACAATATGCATTAACCTCTTCACTCTCCCCTCTTTCAATATATAGAGAAGTATCCACTCGATTAGACTTTATAGTTTCCTTTTGAGAACTCAGGTCAATTGCGTAGATTGTATAAAGTTTTTGAAACGCAACCATATCCAAAATAGGATCATTATTACCATTACTTTCACACACCTTTTGGTAGGACTTGTAGGCTTCCGCATAATCATTTTTTTCCCAATCAATTTCCAATCTATCTCGCGGATAAAATGTGCCATCAAGAGAAACCCGAAGTTGTTTCACCTTAGCATTATCACTCAGGGCATTATTCTTATTAGTACCGTCCTCTCCATCTGGTTTTTTAAAAATGAGCCAGAGGTATCGTGGCTTTCCTTGAAGAACACCCAAATTCCAAGTGTAGGTAGTGTGTTCCAGTTTAACGTGTTGACATCTTCTTTTAAGGTATGATATATTTAGCGGTTTCTTTGAGTTAAGTCTTCTATTTAACATCTCTTCCGTTTTAAGATTAGGAGTATATTCACTGATATACCAACACAAATCATTAATAACAAATTTATTATTTTCTCCAAAAGCATTTTCAACCCCAAAAAGCAATCTATTTACATTATCATTCCTTTGTAGTTGAAATCTAATTTTAAGCCCGTACAAAACTTTATCATAATCACAAAATCCAAATATACCTTTCAGAGGTACTGCTACGGTAAAACTATTCTCAGCTTTTGTGTCATCATTATACATTGACTTCCTTTGACTATAACCAGGGTCTGCATTTGTACCCGTTGACATATCAGGAATAAAACCTTCAACAGCTCCCTTACCCATTCTATCACTAAACGAATATAGTGTAAATTTCATCATTTCAGATGTAGCAGAGACATAATCAACCGCTTCAACCTCTTGTGTTCCAATATACAGGCAGACACTATCAAACATTTTCCAGAAGAAATCATTTACGAGTGTAGCATTAGTATTATTCGCAGCCTTAGTGAATTTAAATTTACACAGCAAGAAACTATCAGCTATATTCAAGTAAGTTTGTTGATTATTTATTTCAAAACTTTTTGTTCCGTTTGAATTCCAGTCTGTTCCTGTAATAGCATTTACCTTAAAATAGTCTTCCTTTTTAGTGGAGTTTGAAATGATAATCGTATCATCCAAATCATAGATACTATCAATCGCTTCCATACTTGTATTTATATAGCATTAAAATTGTTGAAACCCTGACCCAAGTATTTTAATGATTTTTTGTCGTTCTTGTGAAGATAGTTGAGTTTTACCTTTTTTTAATTTCTTTGATTGTTTGTAATTTATGAGACTCCTTTTGAGCATCTTTTATACTCTTTATAGCACCCGCAACTGAACCCACGGCAGAAGCAGTTGAACCAATTAGGTCTTTATGTTTAAGGATGGTTGAACCAATACCCATTAGAGTATCAATTATCCCATCTCCTTTATTTCGAAATTGATGACCCACACCCCGTTGTCTCTTTGGTTTATAGTATCCTCTACCCACATACCTTGTATAGTATCGTGAAAGGTACATGCCCTCCCCTGTAATTATTTTATATTTTCCCAACTCGTGTTTTCTCACAATAACCATTATTTATTTATTGAAAAACTTCACGTAGGTGAATTCTGATGGATATAATTTCATCATTAAAGGATATCATACAATTATCTTGGTCGGTTATCCTAAAATTTACTCTGTATATGGTTTTTCCTGACACAGGTAAATAGACAAGATTTTTTGGTTCCATATTAAATTTATAACCAATCGGGGTTGAGTATGCACTGAATGAAAATATTGTATTTGTTCTTATTCCATCGTTATAAGCACCATCAATCAAATCACAATGAATTAATACTGAATTTATACCGGAGGATATTTGAATGACATTATCACTGTAAGACGTCCCGTTAGTTTCAATCTTTTTTGAAGAGAAACCCAATAGCTCTCTGAACGAATTTTCAATCGTGAAATCAACTTTATAATTATTTTTAAGTTTAATCGTTGATTTTGAAGTGTGTTTTTGAATATCTATTACAATATTTTTTGGTTCATCACCTTGTTCTTTCATAAGGCGAGAGACTTCAGAAGATATTTGAGAAATCTCGTAAGCTCCGGGTGAAACGGTTATAGTTTTATATCCACTTCCTGGATTATAACTAAACTTGTTGTTTTTCTCTGTGATATTAAACAAGGTATTATAAGTTTCCATCGACAATAAAGATGCCTCATATGAGGTAAGGGGGTCAAGTTGTAGTGGGTAAGGGAATGAAGCTGTGTAATCGCTCGTTGTGAAATTAAAACTAAGAATTGTGCTTCTCATCTTATTTAATATCAAATAAAATATCTTTGTATTGACATTTATTAATTATTTTCATGTTCATCAACTGATCTAAAATGGCTGAGGATTCATTAAAACAATTGTTGTTTCCAGCCTTCTTACTACCTAACAACAATAATAGCCTATTAACTAATTGTGATGGGTCATTTGGAAGAAAACTAACACCCGAACCAAGCTTACTTAAAGCATCAATAATATGTTTCTCCTTCTCATTCTTCTTACTTTTACCAGCAACAGAAACTCCATAATCAAGTGCATTTAGCAACTCAATATATACCCTATCTTCCTCTCTTTCCATATCAAGTGGTTCCTCAAAATATTTTGAACCGCTGAATCCGGGGTTTGTTAGAAGAAACATTAATCTTGGAGTTAATTTAACATTTGGTTGAGTAGAACTCAAGAACATCAATTCATCATTAAATATCAATACCTTTTCTTCCACAAGATGAAACACTGCTGGTTCTTCTGTTGGAATGAGACCTGCTCTGGTTTTTGAACCCGCCGAATATTCATTGTTTTGAAGAGCTTCCACAACATAATTAGGTGGTTGATTTACCTCCTCAAGTTTCCGAAATAATCCTTCATCATCATATTGTAATTTTCCAAGTTCTTGTTTTGTTATCTGACTAAAATCTTTGAGCATTTGAAGTTTTTTCGGAGTAAATTCTACCGTGGGAACTGTAGGGTGTTGAGTTTTTAAAAGCGGTTTAAAAAATTTCTCTTGTTTTCTTTCAAAGGCTTCTTCACCAGTTAGTTTCTGTCTCCGTTTCTTCTTTATCTCTTCCTGTTGCTTTACAACTTTTGAAACCAACTCTTGATGTTCCTTAAACTTTCTTGCTCTTTCTTCAGCATTCATTTAGTATTGAAAAATATCATTTAATGAATTGTAAAGGTCAATGGGAAAATTTTCCTTTTCTTCATCATTATAGTAAATGTGTTGAAATAAATATTTTTCTTTAAATATTTCATCAAATTCTTTATTGGTATTAATACGAGTTGTTATTTCTTCTTCACTAATACTTGTATCTCTGCTTTTCATACGTTTGCGTTGAGTCTCCTCATCGATATCAAAACCGAATGATAAAATCTTAACTCCATCACCACACAATTGTTTAATAATTTGTCTCATTCCTTCAGGATTAGTTTCTAAAATCCCAAGACCATTAGATTTTACTTTATTTAACTCACTCTTACAATGTGAATATTTTGTAGAACCAAGAGAGACCTCCTCAAATATTTGACCTTCGTTCCTCAATCGCATGTTCCTCCATTGAAATGTAGTAATAATCTTTCCCTTCTACTTCTCCTGGTCGCTTTGCTCTGGTTGTAGTACTCACAAAACGAATCATAGGGTGTTTTTAAAAAAAACTTACAATCTTTTCATTTTTACTATTCAAGAGTTTAGATTTATGAAAGTTCTTTCCAGAAGCAGATTTACCCACAAGGTTAATAATAATTGTTGTCATTTATATATGTAATTATGTTTAAAATAAAAATACATCCTTTAATATCTCATCTTGTTTCACAACAATATATTTATATTTTTCAATTGTGTGTTTCATATAATTTTCAAATTCTTTTTTACTACATAACGTCGAGCAATTATCTCTCCAAAAATTATTTACATCTATTGAATTTAACTTGAATAAAATAAAAGTATTGGCATTGTTTCTTATTGAGCGTCGAGGGAGTTGAAAATATGATTGACTAAGATATATACAATTACAAGAAGAATGTCTCCCTCTTGTATAGTAGCTATCCATTACCGTTTGGTTTCTCTCATTAACACAATCATCAAAGATGACGAGGTTCTTTTTTGATTTATCTAAATCTTGAGGTGAAGGTATATCATCCGTATTATCACTGAGAATACAAGTTATGGGTTTTGGTTTCGATTTTGATTTCTGTGTATCACAAAATAATTGTATTATATCTTCAATATTATAATCATTTAGTTTGTTTTGAAGTTTAAATAAACCGATAATGTCTTCCTTTTTAAGACCCGCATTAAAACCCTGTGAGAGTAGTTGATACTCGGGTTGAAAACTTGACTTCGTAAAAATTATTAAATTATCATAATCTAAAAAGTTGGGGGTAAGGAGCATCTTTAAAAGCAAACAGGTTTTTCCACATCCGCTTGAACCAACTATTAGACATCTCAATGAATTTGGAATGTTTTTATGGTTATTAAATTTTATCTTATTTTCCCAAACGGGTAAAAAATCATTCATTTATATATTTGGAAAACAAGTCATCCAACTTTTTTTGAGCTATTTTAGAAACTCTATATTTTATCCTGAGTTCGGGTTTAATTTCAAAATAATTCATTATTTTATTTATGTAGTATCTTGTATTAACATTTCCATTAAAATTATTTTGAATAATAAATATCATTAAACCCTTATACATTTTCTCAATACAAAGAGTCTCTTTCCTTGTAAGAAATGGTGTATTATCACCATAATGCTTAACATTCATCTCTCTTATTAATCTTGTAAAGTAATTCATTTTTGGTTCTAATTTAAAAGAGTTATATGTTTTTTTATATTTCTTATTATCATTAATTAGAATATAATCACAGAATAAACATTGTTTATATGAATCCTCATCATTAAGCCCCACTCTATCACAAGCCGGACAATTCTCTAATTTATCATATGGAGAGTCTGGAAATTCTAAATATCCTTCAGAACTTATCATATTTATGTTGTAAATTTTTACTTAAACTAAATGCAAGTTTATTCATTAATAAATACAATGTTTCAAAGCACAAAAGACAAATTTCAATCAATCTCTATTTCGGTGAAAGATGTAGAAAAATATGTCAAAGATGTTAAATTGAACAAAGATAAATATGGAAATTTTTGGGTAAAACCAGTTATGGAAAATAACATGAGCCCCTCTATTTCATTTAAAGGAACTTGAGGTGAAGGTATATCATCATTGCTTCTGAAGCTCCACACGGTCTCCACGTTTTTCGAAGTTAAGTCTGTTCACAATTGTATTTTGTCGAAACTGTATTTATCTTTCGGTGTGTGAAGTTATTGTGTGCAACTTTGGTTGTTTCTCGGTGTTTATCTTTCATAAATTGATCGTCTGTTTGCCGTGTCGCGAGCAAGGCTTTTGCCGCGTCGCGAACGATTTGAAATCGAAGTTAAGTGATTGTTCCCATTTGTATTTTCGTTAAAACTGTATTTATTTATGGTGTTGTACGTATATTGTGTCCCGACGAAGATTTTTCGGTGCAAATCTTTCATACATGTATTGAAAATCGTGTTAATTCGTGTCGTGTCTTGAGGCCTTGTACAGTGTGCACTGTACAACCTTGAGGCTTTGTTTTTCTCTCAGTGGTCCGTCGTTTGTGATCCAATAACTTTCGTTCTCTGTATTCCCAGTCTTTTCACCCATAGCCTACTTCCTTGCGTAAATCTCAACTCAAAAAAAAAAAAAAAAAAACATTTCCTTCTCTGTTCTCATTCGTTTATTCATTCTTATTCGTTCGTTCGTTCTTCGACCACGTGTTTCTCCCCCATTTCCCCAGATAGTTTTTCATTCATTAACCTTCAATGTTTACACTTTCCCCTCAAGTTATGTATTCCATCATATTTTATAACACCTTTTTCTTCTTCTTCTTTAAAAGGCTGCTTTCGACTTGCTCACCAAATCAATTCATCCCAAAAAAAATATCCATCTCCTATAGTGCCTTTTTTCTACATTCCCTAAACTCTCCTGCACTCCATCCTCCATCCAGCGTCCTTAAACGTATTTTTAACTCGAAGGTCACAAGAAACTCATTTTGCAATAAATGTTCGTTTCCCATAAATCGTACACTTTCAAAAATCCAATCTCACCCCTCCCCTCCAAATCTTCCCCATAACCCCTCCCCTCCAAATCTTCCCCATCACCCCCCCCCCCCCACCAAATCTTCCCCATCACCCATCCCTTTCAAATCTCCCCCCTTGCCCCCTCCCTCCTAAACTACCCCCTCACCCCTCCCCGCCAAGACGCCCCCTCACCCCTCCCCTCCTAGACTCCTGCCTCACCCCTCCCCTCCAAATCTCCCCCATATCCCATCCCTTTCAAATCCCTCCCCTTGTCCCTTCCCTCCCAAACTCCCCCCTCACCCTTCCCCTTCAAATCTCCCCACCCTCATTGCTTCTCAATTTCCCCCCTCTCACTCCCCCTCCTCAAAGCGTCCTCCCCGCTTCTTCCCCCTTCAAACTCTCACCTCCATCTCCCCCAACCTTCTGTCTCGCTCTTCCCCCTCCTCAAATAACACCTCATTGTGGCTCACCCAATCACCATCAAACCTTTTGTCCGCCCCATCCTTCCCTTTCTCCGAGCTATTCTGAAATCTCTGACACACCTTCAACAGCTCTCCCTACCTCTTCCACCTCTTCCACATCTTACCCTACCCCTCCTCCCCCCTGTTCTGTATCTGATGCTCCCCCTTCCTCTTCATTAACGGTATGGACCTCAAACATCCGGGGCCTTCGTTCAAACTTAACTGATCTCTCCATACAGGTTGCTTCTGTCAAACCAGACGTGATCTGCTTAACAGAAACTTTCCTCCTTTATGATGTCTCTGATTCCATAGTATCTCTCCCGGGCTACTCCCTCCTCCGGTATGATAGACCTGAGCCTCGTCCTGGAGGCGGGGTTGCTATCTTTATCAAAAACTCTCTTCCTCACTCGCCCTGCACTGCACTCTCTCCACCTCACCCCCAGGAATACCTCTGGCTACGGCTTCCCCTTCGCTCCCACCTCTTGTTCATATGTGTGTTGTACCGTCCACCAAACAGTGATGACTCCATCTACATCTCGCTGTCTGATGATATGGACCAACTTCTATCTACTCATCCCAACTCTCTCTTCCTCATATGTGGTGATTTCAACTGTCATCATGCCAGTTGGCTGGGTGTGGGTACCTCTCTCACCAGCCATGCCTCCTCAGCAAAGGACTTCTGCGACTCACTGGGACTGACACAATCTGTCAATTTCCCGACCCAGATCTCAGTCAACGGAACATCTTCTCTTCTGGACTTGGTTATGACTAACTTCCCTGAAAATGTCTGCTGCTCTTCTTCTGCTCCGATCGGATCATCCGATCATGTCCTTGTTAAAGTGGACATCTCTCTGACCATCCTCAGGGAGCCTGCTCAGCGTCGACGAGTCTGGCATTTCACTCAGGCCAACTGGCACGGTCTTCAAGCAGCCATCAATCATCTGGACTGGTCTCCCATCTCTACCACCTCTGACATCAACTCATCCTGGGAATTCTTCCAAAGTAAATTGCTCTCTCTCATGCACAGATTTATCCCATCTCGTCTTCAGTTGTCATACCCTTCCTCCCGTCCATGGTACACGGAATCTTGTGGTGAGGCTGTTGCCCAGAAACAACTTGCCTTCGTCTCCTGGAAAGCAAATCCAACGGTAGGAAATCTCATTTCCTTTCACAAAGCCCGAAACAAGTGTGTGTCCACCCTCAGGAGAGCCAGGAAAAAATATCTCTCCGTTCTCAAGACCGAACTCTCTTATCTGTCTCCCTCTTCCAAATCCTGGTGGCGTCTGGTCAAATCCGTTTCTGGTGTTTGTTCCCCCTCCATCCCCTCCCTTACCTCAAACGGCTACACAGCTGACTCCGCACGTGAAAAAGCTGAATGCCTCAACTCTGTGTTTGCCTCTAAATCTTGTGTCCCAAACCCATCCCTCTCTGTACCCACCATACCCAGTCGTACCCTGCTGCTCCTGGACTCCGTGTCCTTTCCTCCTGACAAGGTGGAAAAGTTTCTGTCAACCCTCGACTCTGATTCTGCAACTGGACCCGACGGCATCAGCCCACGGGTCCTAAAATCCTGCTCTGCTGCTCTATCTCACCCTCTCTCTGTTCTCTTCGCCCTCTCTTTTGCTCAAGGTCAACTGCCATCTGCTTGGAAATCAGCCAACATCACCGCTTTGCACAAAAAAGGTGCAAAAACAGATCCTAGCAACTACAGACCAATCAGCCTTCTCCCAATTATCAGCAAAGTCATGGAATCCATCATTGCTTCGGATATGAAATCTTTCCTCTTCTCCAATGGCTTGATCTCTGATCATCAATTTGGTTTCAGACCAGGTCACTCTACTCTGGACATGCTGCTTCTGCTGTCTCAACAATGGATGGAGGTCCTCAATGCCAAACAGGAAATTAGAGCTGTCTCCCTCGACATATCACGTGCCTTCGACACGGTCTGGCACCCCGCTCTGCTCACCAAACTCTCCTCCTTTGGTATCCATGGAAATCTCCACGCATGGCTGGCGGACTTCCTCTCTAGTCGTCGTCAACGTGTGGCCCTGAATGGGTTTCTCTCATCTCCTCTTCCTGTTCAGGCTGGAGTTCCCCAAGGCAGTGTTCTGGGCCCCGTGCTTTTTCTGGTCTTCATCAATGATCTCTCTGACTCTCTCGAAAATCCTCTCTATCTCTTTGCTGATGACTCCACTCTCTGCCGCTCCATTCCTCTTCCCTCAGATCGGCAGTCTGCTGCCTCCTCACTCTCTGAAGACCTGGACAAAATCACAGACTGGTCAAACAAGTGGAACATGTCTTTCAATCCTGACAAATCTCACACTCTTACTATGTCTCTCCGAAAAGATCGACTGGACAACCCTCCCATCTACTTTCTCAACAATCCTCTCCAAGAAGTTCTGTCGCTCAAGATTTTGGGTCTCACTATCTGCCATGATCTTTCTTGGGAAAACCACATTTCCAAGCTGGCCTCCAAAGCCAGTCGCCGACTGGGCATCCTCCGTCGTGCGAAGTCCTTCCTCGGCACACCTGAGCTCCTCACCACATACAAGGCTTTCATCCGCAGCTCAATGGAATACTGTTCTCCCCTATGGGCCGGTGCTCCTGCCTCACACCTAGCTCGGCTTCACGCTGTTGAAACCAAAGCTTTCAGAACTAGAACGGGCACTCGGTAGAGCGCATACCTTCGCCGCAGCTACTGTTCTGTACTTGGCATGGGAGTGTAGGGAACAGAACAACAAAAATACGATTTTGACCTTTTCGTGACCTTGACCTTGACCTTTGACCCGATTGCTCCCAAAATCTAATCAAATGTGTCCCGTATAATAACCAATCATCCCACCAAATTTCATGCAATTCGGTTGAATACTTTTTGAGTTATGCGATTAACATACACACACACACACAGACATACAAATAAATACACAGCGATCAAAACATAACCTTCCGCTTTTGCGAAGGTAATTATTGGAATCTCCCGCGATGAAGCTATCTCTGAGGGCCTTTCACTCACTCACCGCAGGCAGGTAGGTGGTCTTTCTGTCTTCTACCGACTCCTCTCCGGCCTTGCACCCCCAGCTCTCTCTGTGCTCTGTCCCCCAAATATTCCTACAGGTCGCACAAGATCTGCCACCAACCCTCTGATGGTTAAACTGCCGAAATCTCGGCTCTCTGCTCACCTTCACTCTTTCATTCCTCTTTTCTCCCGCCTGTGGAACAAACTCCCTCACTCCCTTCAATCCCACTCCTCCCTCCAGGTCTTTAAAACAGCTGTTCACCACCATCTCTTATCTTCCCCCATCCAAAACCTTGATCTTTTCTACCCCCGCTAATTCACCCCAGATCCACCTTGTTTGAAATTCCAACTTCTTTCCTGGAAGTCCTGGCAGTGTCCATATGTTTTATACCTCTCCCACCGCCCCCTTCCCATGCCCCCCCACCCCCCCAAAGCCCTCGCCCTCTCTCAGATCTCTCGATGTCTCCATGTCTCTCGGTCCCTGCTCTCAAATGTTGTGTTTGTGTCCTTCCCCCTCTCTCCCCATCTTGTCTACCGCTCCCGATGTTATATGTTTTATGTGTCGGTTTGTCTTTCTGTGTGATTAATGTTCGCTCTTTCACGAGCCTCGATCTTGTATACAAAAAAAAAAAAAAAAGGAAGAGCTCTAACTATACCTGGAAAGACATCCATTAAAGTAAATCTAACAAAAGTTTCTCCTCTACTCCTGGCAATTTATTCAAAGCTTGAAAAAGTGATTGACCACGATACTTTGAAAAAGAATGATAAGACCATCAGCAATACTCGTGGAGAAATTTGTATTTACTTTAATAATCCAAAGGGTGTAGATCTAAGTAAAATGAATGATGTTAATATTTCTGGTGAAATGTCATTTCGTTCTATGATAGTTAGAGATTATTTAAAGATAACTTTTGATATTAAAAATGTAGAGATTGAATCCGTTAATGAAAGAAAGTATATTGGTATAGATGGAAAGGTTTTTTCTGCTAATTAAATATGAGTCATTACAGCAGTGAAGATTTTACTATTTCATTGAACTCGGACGATAGTGATGATAGTATTTCATTGAACTCGGACGATGGTGATGATAGTATTTCATTGAACACAGATGATAGTTATGATACTAATAGTTTGTGCTCAAATGATAGTTATGAGAGTAGCTTTATTGATGACTCTGAGTATGATTCTGAGTATTCATGTGATAGTTATGACTTCGATGATTCTGAGTGAAAAAGTGTTTTAGTTTAAGCACAGCGATATATATAAAACGGAGCTGTAAAGCTCAAAAGTGTTTTATTTTAAGCACAGTGATATATATATAAAACACCACGTTTTCTCACGCTATAAATATGGTTTATTGTGATACTTGCGAGAAGGAAGTAAAATATTATAAACAACATATTCTCACCGCAAAACATACATACAACATTCTTAACAAACTTTCCCCTCTTCCACCTACAACAAAACATTGTAAGGTCTGTAAAACAACCATCCTCAAGAAGGGGTTTAAAGCCCATCTTAAAACTAACAAACACTTGTCAAAATTGTTTACTATTAAAAACTCTGATGGTGCATTCAAAGGACATATTAAAATAAGAGTCTTTAACTTCAAACCTCCTGAACCAGAGTCTATAGTTGATGCTGTAGAAATAGTTAAACCTGCTGTTCAAACGTTGATTGAAAAAACACTAAAAGAAATGAAACCACTTAAATTTTATATGGGAGTAAAATTAGAAATGACAAAGGACGAAGGAGTTATAGATACACCATACATGAGAACTGAGCCACACTTTATATCTTCATATCAAGATTTTAAAACATCAGGAGTCTATGATGAACTTATTAAACAAGAGCAAGATGTGGATAATTCAATCGTAGGAAGTGGATTCAATATAGGAAAAATTATTTACATAGACATTCATATTCTTAAATCAGATCCTCTAAAAGCTTCTTCTTACATTGATTTACCCAGTGTTATCAAAAATAGAAAAGCAGTTATCAATATCAAAAATAAAGACAATAAATGTTTTCTCTGGTCTATTCTAGCACACTTACATCCTCCACATTTTCATGATGAAAGAGTATCTCATTATAAAAAATATGAGAATACATTAAATACGAAAGATCTAAAGTTTCCGATGACTTTAAATGATATTCCTAAATTTGAAAAGTTGAATAATTTATCAGTTAATGTTTATGGTCTAACAGAAACAAACAACATTCAGGTTTTAAAGCTTTCTGACAATTGTAAACAAACTCGTATTAATCTTCTATATTTTAATTCAGACGAAAATTCACATTATACATACATCAAAGATATTACAAAATTAATAAAACCACAAGTATGTAAAAGAACAAATAAAATATATATTTGTATGCGTTGTCTTAACTTCTTCCATACACAAGAAAGATTAGATAAACATTCAAATTATTGTGGTGAACATAAATCAACGGTAATCAACATGCCTAAAAAAGGCTCAAAGATCACATTCAAAGATGAAAAGAAAACAATAAAACATCCATTTGTTATATATGCTGATTTTGAAAGTATTTTAGAAAAAATTGATACTGCTTCTCCAGATCCAAAAGAATCATACACAAATAAATATCAAAAACATACTCCTTGTGGTTTTTGTTATTATATCAAATCATCCGTTGGTGATAAATATAACAAGTTAGAGATGTATAGAGGCTCAAATACCCCAGAGGAGTTTGTGAAACGACTAGAAAAAGACTGTGTTCGATTAACCAAGATAATGAGAGAAACCAATAAACCAATGTCCTTAACAAGTAAAGAAAAAAGAGAATTTATAAAAAACAATGTCTGTCATATTTGTGAGGAGAAAATTGGTAAAGGTCTAAAGGTTAGAGACCATTGTCATCTCACTGGTAAATATAGAGGTCCGGCTCATCAAAGTTGTAATATTAATTATTATCAACTCCCCTCTTTCATTCCTGTCTTTCTTCATAACAACGCTCATTATGATACACATCTATTTATCAAGGAACTCTCAAAGACTTCTGGAAGTATCTCAGCAATTCCAAACACGGATCAGAAATACATTTCATTCACAAAAACAATTCACACAATCTCCTATTACTCATATCAGATTTATTGATACATTTAAATTCATGGCAAGTCCATTGGCTAACTTGGTTCAAAATCTAAAAGTTTCCATGTCTTTCAGAGTATTTTTTAGATAAAGATTTTCTAACACAAAAGGGAATTTACCCCTATGACTATATGGACTCATTTGAGAGATTCAATGAAACACAACTTCCTTTAAAAGAAAATTTCTATAACAAATTAAATAATAGTCATATATCTGATAAAGATTATGTACACGCACAAAATGTTTGGAAAAAATATAACATTAAGAATCTTGGTGAGTATCACGATTTGTACCTCAAAACTGATGTGCTTTTGTTGGCTGATGTGTTTGAGGCTTTCAGAACAATCTGTCATTCTGGATATGGATTGGATCCTGCTCACTATTACACTGCTCCTGGATTGGCTTGGAGCACGATGTTAAAAATGACAAAACAAGATTTGGATTTGATAACCGATGTTGATATGCTTTTGATGATTGAAAAGGCAGAGAGGAGGAATTTCACAAGTCTGTTCAAAGAGATATGCTAAAGCAAATAACAAGTACATTCCAAATTATGATCCATCGGTAGAGAGCTCCTACTTGATGTATTATGATGCGAACAACCTGTATGGCTGGGCAATGTCTCAGGCTCTTCCTTATGGAAAACTTAGATGGGTAAAGGAAAAAGATTACAAAAAGGTTTTACAAGATGTATGTATCTCTACACAAAAAGAATTGGATGATTCAAAGGTTGGTTATTATTTTGAGGTCGATTTGAAATATCCAGAGGAACTTCATAACCTACACAAAGATCTCCCATTTGCTTGTGAAAAGGAAAGTCCAAAGAAGGAGTGGTTAAGTGATTATCAACAATCATTTAATATAGGTGAATCAACAGAAAAATTACTTACTGTTGTGGAAAACCAATCAGGTCCACACAACTTTAGTCCAACGGGTGGTTTAATTCCATTTAGATCATAGCTTCCTGTAATGCAGGAAATACAATAAGTATACGATGTGACAGTATACGATGTGACATCACATGGAACCATTCATAACATTCAATGCAAGCAAGCTGGATATTCTATGCTGGCGTACCGTTAGCGAGTCTACCAGATGTAACATGTCACAGGAGAAATCTCGGAGCACCGTCCGCAGCAGCGGGTCTTATAGTCACGCCCCTAGCGGCGTCAACGAGCAGCGAGCATCACCCCCGGGTTCAGTACGAATACGATTTCACTACATTCACCCCCCCGTCAGAATTATACAGCGGTGAGGCAAGAAGCGAGCGAGCGTCAGCGCGCGCAGGGTACGGAACGTCAGTCGACCCAACCGTATCGGGCCGGGCGGCGAATTTCTCTGCCAGCACGCGTCCGAAATTCCCCGGGAACGGCATCACGCATCCCTGTGTCCCCGGCGTCGGAGGCGCCATCAGGGTCGGGTGACGAAGGGGGTAACTCAATGTCGACGGGCCCAGGTAGACCCGGCGGGGGGAGAGTTGGTGGACTGTCGGCGATGGGAGCGTCGGGAGAGGCCATAGTCTCATAGATGGGTTCGGTCGGTTCGTCCGATTGCCTACTCAGGTCGGCGACCCCGCAAGGGGCTAGGTGACGGACGGAGACAGTGGTCTCACGGCCATCCGTCGTCATCACACGAGCATGCTCAGGATTAGCCTGGAGAATCTGCACTTTGTCCACTAGGGCGTCGTACTTGCTCGCGCGAACCGCTCGTTTAAGGTAGGCCGGCCCGGGCCCAGCGAGCCAACTGGGCAAAGACCGTATACACCCCGAGCTCCTGGGGTGGTGGAAAAGTCGCTCGTGGGGAGTTTGGTTGGTTGCCGTACTCAGGAGAGCCCTGATCGAGTTCAACGCCGCAGGTAGCGACCAAGCCCATTTATCGAGGCCCCGGCCGAGGGTCCGGAGGTTGAGCATGACGGCCCTCCAGATAATCCCGTTGAAGCGTTCGATCTGCCCATTAGCCTGGGGTCTGTACGGCGTGGTGTAACTAGAAGCAATGTTATTTTGGAGCAGATAGCCGCGCACCTCCTGAGACAAGAAGACAGCACCCCGGTCGGTATGGACATAGGCCGGGTACCCGAACATGGAGAACAAGTTCTGTAAGCATCGCATCACCGTGGCAGCAGTCATGTCCGCGCACGTATAAGCAAAGGGGAATCGCGAGTACTCATCGACGATAGTGAGCAGATAGCGAGAGCCGCTCGACACCGGCAATGGGCCCTTGAAATCCATCGCCAAGCGTTCCCACGGTCGCGTAGCCTTAACCAGAGTCCCCATGGGAGGGTTATAGAAACGCGGTTTGATTTCCGCGCAGATAGCGCAGTCGCGACAGATACGGCGGATATCATCAATCGAGTATGGGAGATTGCCACACCGCACAAAATGAGCGAAACGCGTTACGCCGGGATGGCCCGCAGTGGCATGCAGCACCCGCAGGCCCTCCAAAGAGGTGATACCCGCGCATGTAGCCGGTCGTGATAAGGCATCGGCGGCCCGGTTATCCTTCCCCGGGCGATATTTGATGGTGTAACAGAAGTCGGCGAGTTCGATACGCCAGCGAGTGATTTTCTCATTCTTAATGCGCTGGGCGTGTAAGGTGTCGTACATGAACGCAACGCTTTGCTGGTCCGTGATGATTTGGAAGCACCGCCCGAGTAGGTACGGGCGCCATCGCCGAATAGACTCGACGATCGCATACGCTTCCTTTTCGACGGACGAGTGTCTCCGCTCAGCGGAGGTAAGAGTCCGTGCAAAGAAAGCCACGGGACGCCCCCCTTGGGAGAGGGTCGCCGCGATGGCCTGATCCGAGGCATCACTTTCGAGGATGAAAGAGCCGCTCTCGTCGATCGTCGCCACGGCGGCTCGGGCGATGTCGGCCTTAAGGCCTTCAAAGGCCGCCAATGCGGCCGGACACAGTGGGAAGGTGTCGCAGGCCACGAGGGGGCGAAGTTTCGCGGAGAAACGTTGCACCCATTTGGAGTAATGGGCGAATAGCCCGAGGGCGCGCTTCAGGGACGCCCGATCACAGGGAGGGGCCATGTCGAGCAAAGGTCGCAGACGCTCCTTATCCGGAGCGACAGAGCCATGGGTCACGGTGTACCCCAGAAGATCTATCGTGCGTAGAGAGTATTGGCACTTATCCTCGTTCATAGTTAAGTGATACCTCTGCGCGACCTCAAGGAAGCGCTTCAGATTAGCGTCATGGTGCCCTTGGTCATATCCACAAACCGTAAGATTATCGAGGTAGACGAAAACATCGGTTAAGTGCTCCTGCGCAATGAGGTCATCCATGGCCCTCTGGAAACAAGCGACCCCGTTCGTTACCCCAAAAGGCAATCGCGTGAATTGGTACAACCGCTGCCCCGACTCAAAAGCGGTATAGATACGATCCGCCCTAGAGATAGGGATCTGGTGGTACGCACTACGGAGATCGAGAGTGCTATAGACCGAATACTGGGACACCTGTTGCACCAACGCGTCCATCCCCGGAAGGGGGTAGGCATCCAGCTGTGTAAAGCGGTTAATCGTTTGGGAATAGTCGATTACCATGCGTCTGCGGTGGGCCTCGCTGCGCACCACCAAGACCTGGGCGCGCCACGGACTCCTGCTAGGTTCTATGATGCCGTCTTTCAAGAGCTGAGCCGTTTCGTCCGCAATGAATTGCATGTCCGCGCGAGAGTAGCGCCGTGATTTCACCGCGACAGGGGTGCAGTCGGAGGTTAGATTGGGGAACAGCGAAAGCGGCTGGATGTCCATCTGCGCTAGGGCGCACACCGCAGCGTCGTCCGCCCCCACAACAAGCGTGTCAGGCCCACCAAACTCCATTACCAGACGTCCATGCAGCTTAAGAAAATCATGTCCTAACAGAATATCAGCACATAAAGCGGGTAAAACCATAAGGTGTACATCAGGGAAAACCCGTCCCTTTAGCACGAGTTTCAATCGGCATTCCCCCTTCGTGCTGAGTCGAAGCCCCTGAGAAGCCATGAAGATCCGTCTCGTAGACCTCCAGATCCGCCATCCATGCCTGAGCACAAGACGCTGGTCGATAAAACTATCCGTAGACCCTGTATCCACCAAGGCCCGAACGCAATGGCCTTCGACCATGAGGGGTATAAGAGCTTGAGCCAGGCCAGACGAGGCTGCTGGGAGTGGGACTGAGCCCCCCGAATGGGTCGGACAAGCCTCGCGGGTGGATCCTATGCCAGCAGCAGTTTTGCGGTCGTGGCCGGAGTCTGCGTTGTCCATGGAGAATCCATTAATGCCATCTGAGGGCTTTCCCAAGCATTCCGGTGTTTCGCGATTCAAAATCTGACAATTCTGACGGGAAAAGGCCTCCGTAGTATTTGAAAATGCCTTTTGACACTTTTGGCAGGAAAAGGCTTCCGTAGTATTCGAAATCGCCTTTTTCGGGGTGAGGGCCTCCGTTAGCTCGTGGCGAGGCTTCAAAGCCCCTTGCGTGGCCCGGAGGTTGGTCAAGGACACGAACTTCGTGCCCGATTGAGGATGAGACTGTGGTGGCTGTCCGGTGACGCCCGCCAAGGACGTCTGAGCGCCCAGGGGCCCGCAGAGAGGGGCCCTCCCCTTCGAAGACGGGTAAGGCGCCGGGTTTCGGGCTCGGCTCGCAGGCTCCGCAATGAGCCCATTCAAGGTCGCCGCGCCCGCGCGACCGCGACCGCGCGATTCAGGGAGCCGCGAGCCGCGTGCCGTTTTCCTTCACACTTTCGCGTAATGTCCCTTTAGCGAGCACAAATGGCATATCGCGTCTCGTGCCGGACACACGGGCCGGGCATGGCGTGGCCCCCCACAGAAAAAGCATGCGGCCCCGCGTAAGGCCTTGGGTCTGGTCGTAACGGCAGCCGTCAGGACTGGGTCTTCCGGAGCATCCCGGAGTTCCGCGAGCAGATCCGCGTCCTCGGCGGTAGCACTCTCCGGCCGGGCGTGTAGTGTAGTGCCCGCCAAGAGGCGCGTGCGATCATAGGTGTTAGATTGCATCCGCGCTTCGGTGTATACTTTCCCTTGCTCGAGTGCCGTAGCGAAGGTCAGGTCGGTCTTCTCTAAGAGCTTGAGCCTTAGTTCCTGGGAGGAGACCCCGGCAATGAAGGCATCTAAAAGAAGATCATCCTGAGCCTGCGCGGGAGTCCGTGGCTCCCTGGTGCTGTCCAGCAAGAGCTGCCGGAGCTCCTGGGCATAGTGGTCCATCGCCTCGTTGGGTTGCTGACGTCGCGTTTGCAGCAAATATCGTGCATACACCGGGCTTTTTTGCTTTATGTACAGCCGTTTGAGCTCAGCGATCGAGAGGTCATACGTCGCGCACTGAGCGATGGAGTTGAACACCTTGTAGTCGATTTTTGAATGAAGCGTTGCTAGCTTCGCGGCAGCCGTCGGCGCGGTCTCTGGCTCGTCGAAATAATTCTCCAATGTTCGGAGCCAGTGCTTCAGTTGCAAACCACCATCTGGGGCTTGCGGGTCGGCGCAGAATACGGCAACCGCCAGCGTCTTGTTGCCAGCCATGTCGGTAGATATAAATGGAATTAAGTGTTGTGGAAAACCAATCAGGTCCACACAACTTTAGTCCAACGGGTGGTTTAATTCCATTTAGATCATAGCTTCCTGTAATGCAGGAAATACAATAAGTATACGATGTGACAGTATACGATGTGACATCACATGGAACCATTCATAACATTCAATGCAAGCAAGCTGGATATTCTATGCTGGCGTACCGTTAGCGAGTCTACCAGATGTAACATGTCACAGGAGAAATCTCGGAGCACCGTCCGCAGCAGCGGGTCTTATAGTCACGCCCCTAGCGGCGTCAACGAGCAGCGAGCATCACCCCCGGGTTCAGTACGAATACGATTTCACTACACTTACTACATTATATAACAAGAAAAATTGTGTTCTACACCAAAGAAATTTGCGACAATATTTATCAAAAGGTCTAAGAATAGAGAAGATCCATAGGGTTCTAAAGTTCAATCAAAGTCATTGGTTAAAGGGGTACATTGATTTTAATACACAAAGAAGAACAGAGTCAAAAACAGATTTTGAGAAAGACTTTTATAAATTGATGAATAATGCGGTCTTTGGTAAGACCATGGAAAATGTGAGAAAAAGACAAAATATCAGACTATCAACATCTTGGAAACAAGCATCAAAATTAATTAATAGACCGAGTTTTACTAGAGCTGAGGTCTTTACTGAGAACTTTTGTGCGATCCATTTGATTAAAGAGAGTATTGAAATGAACAAACCTATTTATATTGGAACATCAATTCTTGATTTATCAAAGTCATTAATGTATGATTACTTTTATAATAACTTGAGGAAGAAATATCAAAATGATGTTCATCTACTTTATATGGATACAGATAGTTTTATTTTGCAAATTAATACTGATGATGTTTATTCAGACATGAAAAAGGACATTAATATCTATGACACTAGTAATTACAGTCCAGAGAGTGAGTTGTTCTCTTCTAAAAATAAAAAGGTGATTGGAAAGTTTAAGGATGAATTAGGAGGAAATGTCATGAGTGAATTTGTGGGATTGAGGTCTAAGGCTTATGCTTATAAATACATTGTGAATAACGTTGAAAAAACTGATAAGAAGTTAAAAGGCATAAATAAAAATGTCATTAAAGAAACAATAAACTTTAAGGATTATTATAACTGTTTAACAACAAAGAAAGAAGAGTTTAGAAAGATTAATGGAATAAGAAGTTATAAACATAAATTATATTCAGAAGAGGTGAATAAGAAAGCATTGGGGGCTTTTGATGATAAGAGGTTTATTTTAGAAAATGGAATTGATAGTCTCCCTTATGGTTATATAAGTATATAAGTGATAAGTTAAAAAGGGGGGTTAGGGATTTTAACGGGCTACCACCGCCTTTTTACTATTATATAAATGATAGAACCAAGTACCAACCAGACTAAAGAGTGGAGGTGTAATCAACCTTGGTATATAAATGGTAAACATAACGAATGTGAAAAATATCAAATAGGTATAATTGAAAAGACAACTGGTAAAAAAATTTACAAAACAAATAAGAGAATTAATTTAAATACCGGTGAATTGGGTAAAAAAGATGGAAATATTTTTGAGTGGACCGAAAACTTTGATGGTTGCCAGGAAAATATATACTTTAATTTAAAAATGGTATGTGGCACGGGAGGCGCTCAAACAAGAACATTGAGGGAGGTTTACCATTTTATCTTAGCTCAGTTAAAATATCTTAATAAAGAACCAAACTCAAACATCTTTTTTGTTAATATATTAGATGGTGAAGGGAGTGGCAAGAGAATTAAATTATTTCCCACGCATAAACAAATATTTGTAGGGTCGTTGTTTGAGTGGGTCAAAGATGATTCACCAGATGATATTAAGAGTAAAAGGTTAAAAGGTCCATAAGGTCAGAAGGATCACAGGTTCACACAGAAGGACCATTGTTTAAGTGGTCTAATGAATAAGGATAACATGTCAAAAGGTTAGAAGGTTCGTAAAGAACAGGGTGAAAGAAATAGAGGTGTTTAGGGGCAATGAGGGAGGGGAAAAATTAACATGTAAGTGAATGGGAAAATGAGTGTCCCAGAAGCAACATATATACACTACTAACAATATTGATAGATAAAGGTGATATAATATAACAAATATCATGAAATATTTACATTTTGTAGTCCATTATATAATTTAAATAAACATCAATGCAAATTTCGCATGTGGAAAAAGTAAGTACACCCTTGGCTCTTATAGGTGGTATTGCCCCCTTTGGCAGAAACAACCTCAAGTATGCGTTTCTTATACTGTCTACCAGTCTCTGACATCGATTGGGAGAAATTTTTGCCCACTCCTCCATGCAGAATTCTTTCAGCTGTGCGATGCTTGAGGAGTTTCTTGCATGCACAGCTCGTTTTAAATCCCCATCTCGATGGGATTTAGATCCGGGCTTTGACTTGGCCATTCCAGAATTCTTTCTTTTCAGCCATTCATCAGCCATTTCAGCCACACCATTTCTTTCTTTTCAGCCATTCATTGGTGGATTTACTGGTATGTGTAGGGTCATTGTCATGTTGCAAGGTCCACCTTCGGTTGAGCTTCAACTTTCCGACAGATGGTCTCACATTATCCTCAAGCACCCTTTGGTACAATGAAGAATTCATAGTGGATTCTATGATGCTGAGCTGCCCAGACCCTGATGCAGCAAAGTTGCCCCAAACCATAATATTTCCACCACCATGCTTTACAGTTGGTATCATGTTCTTGTGGTCAAATGCTGTCTTTGCTTTTCGCCAAACATGTCTTCTGGTACTGTGGCCAAATAGCTCTACCTTTGACTCATCTGGCCAGAGCACATTGTTCCAGAAGTGCTGGTCTTTGCCTCGGTGTTCATTGGCAAACTTTAGTCTTGCCCTGATGTTCTTTCTGGACAGCAAAGGTTTCCTCCTGGCACACCTCCCATGTAGATCAAATTTGTGCAGCCTCTTTCTGATGGTAGACTCATGCACTTTGACATCAACAGTGGCAAGAGCTACCTGTAGGTCCCGTGATGACATTCTGGGGTTCTTAGAGACTTTTTTCAGCATCTTGCGGTCTGCTCTTGGGCTGAACTTGCTGGGGCGGCCTGGTCTGAACAAGTTGGCAGTTGTTTGGAATCTTCTCCACTTGTCGATGATCTTCCGGACTGTCGAATGATTGATTTCAAATTGTTTGGATATCTTTTTAAATCCCTTCCCAGACTCGTAGGCATCTATAACCTTCTTTCTGAAGGCCTCAGAGAGCTCTTTTGATCTGGACATGGTGATGCCGCACACTTCAACAACAAAGAGCAAACCAAGCTAAATGTCTGAGGTTTTAATATGACAGGTTCCTCCAAGATCCTCTCTAACGATGTTCTAATCATTTGCACCTGAGCTGGTGCACCTGATTCTAATTTTAGGTATTTGAAGTAGTGATAAATGTCGGGGTGTACTTACTTTTTCCACATGCGAAATTTGCATTTATGTTTATTTAAATTATACAATGGACTATAAAATGTAAATGTTTCATGACATTTGTTATATTATATCACCTTTATCTATCAATATTGTTGAAATGAAGATGAAATAGCTGTATGTTGAAATATGTTGAAAAAGTCAAAACTTTACATGGGGTGTACTTACTTTTTCACGTGACTGTATATATATATATATATTGTTACAGATACGACTTAAGATGTTATGGTGGGCCGAGCGGGATGGCCGCCGTATCCGTACAAGTTACCCCGATTGTACCCGGACGTCGACTAAGTCACGCTATGCTAAATCAATTAAAGAAAAGGACACAACGGCCGGGATAAATGACTACGACACCAAGGGTACAGTTCTCAGAGGTTGTTATTATAATAATGCGGAAGGTTCAGACTACAGGGACAAGAGGTAAACATAGGAAGGTGGGCACTTAAACACTCTTATATTAATAGCCCCGACAGACGACAGATAAACAGGACAACAACGGACTCACACGGGGATCGATGGCAAGGAAAGCGGGTAGCGATCGCTCCAGGTGCACCTGGGCTCAGGGGCAGAATCAGCTCGGTTCGGTCCGGAGATGCGGGGGAGGTATTCAGCGCTCGAGGTGGCGTCTTCTCGTCTCCAGGTTCAGGGCGCATCTGACGTCACGTCCGGAAGTGGCTGCGTATATCCGGCGGGGAGTCACGCCCTCGCTCGTTAGCTCCGCCCCATATGGCATTGGCCCATGGCGTCTCATTGGGTGCGGGAGGGGGGTTACTGGGCTCCGCCCTTGATGAGGAACTGACGACCAGCCCCTTCGTGGTAACCCCGTAACCTGGAGGTAACCTGGAGCACATGGGCCATGGCGGCTAACCAAGCCGGAGTGAGGACGCGCACTCCCCCCCGTGCCGCCGCCGCGCCGCCCCCCGCTGTTGTTGTAGTTGTTGTTGTTGGAGCTTGAGATGATGGGAAGAGATGCGGGGAGGTATGGGAAGGTCCTAAACTCCTACTGGTGCCATATCATCACATTCTGGTGCAACGAAGAGTCAAGATTAATGGAAACAAGTCCTTAACTGACATAGACTAAGAATAACTAGCAAGATGTCCTATAATTGTCTACGTGAGCTGTGGTGGACCTGGGCACGACATTTAATGGGGGGATGAAGGGGAAGATCGGCTCTACTGGGTGTTGTTTACAGACAATGGGACTAAGGAATGGGGTAAGGGAGAGTTGGGGAGTATTGGGGAAATAGGGGCATATTTACAAGCGGATACGGAGGCCAAATTCCATATCCGCAACATTGCACCCTTCTCTACCCTCGGGGCGTCCCGACCCGATAAATTTTTACCTAGTTTAGTGTGGCACTCAGATGTAGTTCCCTCTACTATTAACTCTACCCTGAGTGCGACAGTTTTACAGATATTCACAAATGAGTAAATATGTCCCCCTGCGACGTTGCACCCTTCTCCTCACAGAAACACACCCACAGGATAACCGAATCCGGAAAGAATTCGCAAACTAAACATACAGCTGGTAGGGAGCATTATTTACAAGACTACGCTAATATTTACACTACGATCCAGGACCTGTTTTTGGAGGAACACATGCAGATGTTATGCATAGAGAGAGCACGCATGCTAGCATCGATACACCAACCCACGAGTGCTCTGTGGCCTACGGCCTTTAATAATGTGCAGAGCACCCCTTCCAAGCACCAAAAGCACCACCCCATCATGCACAGTCAGCACCATCCGGTGCACCACCATTGTTTATTAAAATAAAAACAACAACCCCTAACCCTGCAGGTGTCTCTTGCTCTTCTTGCTTCTGTCAAAAACAATAAAGAAAGGCGCCAACCGCGTCCATTTCTAAATTGTGGCCGTCAGGGGGCCAACTGTTAGTGGTTCACCTGTTTGGCATAGGTGCCACGTTGACCCATAGGTCTATCCATGGGTGGTGCTTGGCCGCAAGAACTGCGGTCCATGGTGGGCGGCCACAAACATTGCGGTCCATATGGTGTATCGATCCCAGCAGCAAGCAGCGAAAGTGCAGGCCCACAACTGCGTCGCCAGCACCTCTCTCTCCTCTCTCTCTACCCCAAAGCCAGATCCTCGGAGGTGGGAGACAAAAACAAGACAAGTGAGTAAGGTGGTAAGGGCGCAAAAGTGCACGCAATTGAAGGTAATGCACACTGGGGGCACATGGGAACCAGGTGAGACAGGTACGTTCCTACCGTACGCCCCCCCCCCCCACCAGGTAACCTACATTGCCCCTCCCTTACCCCTTACTGTATCAACAAAACACAACACTACCCATAAACATCTACTTTACAAATCAACAACCGTCCCTACTGTCTTCCCCGTTCCTCCCATAAACCAAATTCGTCTTCTCTCCCTCCTAACCAATCAAATTTGCCATTTTCAACTTTCATCAAGATTTGCCATCACCAATTCATCATCAGTCCCTCCTAAGGAGGGAGAGATGGAATCACCCCAATGTCTCATCCACGTCGTGATGCGTCTCACCAATCCAACACAGCAATTTCATTTCCTGCAACAAAACAAAGAAAACACAGGTGTGGAGTCATCATCATCACCTCAGGTAAGTGGCTGCGTATGGTGCGACAGGTTCATCAATCCTAACTATTTCCTAAATGACTTTAACAACTTTACACTACCCGGGGTCTTTCTCCGGCCAAACCATTGGCCCTCTTACACTATGGGTTCTAAAAACCAATTCCCATTGGCCAAACTGTGGTGCTTCTCAATTTGGGGTCTCACTCCCCCGATTCATCTCTCGGTGCCCTCGCACAATTTCTGGGCCGCGACGTGTAGCTCTCCCAGCAGGTCTACCCACCTGCACACCTCCACCACTGCAGTTGCCTCCGAGCTTACCTGCTCCTTACCCTAACCTATCTACCTGGGGAAGGCCCTCTGGCGCTCTCCCCACTCGGTGCCCTCTCTGGCACTGGGCTACCCGGGTCCGTCCTCTGGATCCTCGGGCCCCATCCACAACTCTACCGGCTCCCAGAGCCCACCTGCGGCCTCACCTGGCCGACATCCTCACAGTGGTGGAGTGCCCAACCAACTACACACACTAACAGGCTACACGCCCAGCCATTTCCACAACACTAATGCACCCATCCAAACATCATTCTTCCAACCGCACCACAGATGCCAATATCCAACCACAATTTACCTGTACCCTCTACCTAACACTTACACTACCCGCCCCGGGTACTCGTGAAAGGGGTCCACTCTTCCCCCATCCACACCTTCGCACCATGCACACCACTCCGTACCACTTACTCCATTTATTCCACACACCTGCCCTTGCACACCTGTGCTCTCACACCTGGTGCCACCTGCACCCTTCTCTCCCCAAAGCGCATTCGCGCTGATCCACAACACTCACTGCTCCACACACCTGTCCAGTTCTCACACCTGTGCAACCACACCTGTTCAGTTCTCACACAGCATCATCTCATCTAACTACTCCCCTCTGAGACTTGCGCTTCCCAGTCGTCCCTTTAAACTATGCGCTCCCACGTCATTATCATCCACACTAAACTACCTGCGTCCCCACTACAGGTATCAGTCACTAACTAACCTTAACGTTACCTAATGTCATCTTCGCTAGATCCCTATCATTATCCTAACCCACCCGGGCTAGTTTTCACTGCCATACACCCCATAATCTATTGCGCATTTGCCCCACTGGGAAGGGTGGCAGGGATGCCACCCTTACCCACCGTCATACGGCGCGAGTGGGACCTTGTGGGACCACCTCGTATGCGAGTCGTTGCCCGCCTGCCGGACCCCGTGCGTCGCCCCTTGCGGGGTCAGCGCGGGGCCGAACCGGCCGGGCCCCCACAGTACATTACCCCCAAGGGGCTCTCGTGCCTCCCCGGTCCCTCTAACAACTACCCCCGTTGGTGTCGATGCATGGGTCACACTTCCGCAACCCGCTACCCATTCCATATCACCACAACCTTGCTCACCCACACCTCGCACCTCTGGTTCCATACCCTCCGGACCAGCCATACACCTCACTCTTGGCCTCTCACGAACATCCGGGTCTATCTCGACCCCCAAGCTTATCAAATCTCCTGGCGCATCATACGCACAAACATATTGGTCACCACTTACACCGGGTCCTCTTCCTCTTCGCTTCTCCTCCATCACCTGCGAATCCCTCATCCGGTTAATGAGCACATCATCACGATCCAAACACAGACTTTGGACCAATCCTTTTACTTCCTCCTTTATCTCTTTCTTATCCTCTCTCCGTCGCTTCTTAATTTCGCTCACCCCTTCTTCCACTTCTTCTAATTTTTGCTTCACCTCTTTCATCTCCTCGTGCGCCCCTTTAAGTTCTTCCTCTAACTCCACTCTATTTTTTTCTATGTGCTCCCGCACCTCCCGCTCTTTAACCTCCATCACCTCTACCACCTTGTCCATTTTCCTCGTCAGGTCCTCATGTACCGTCTGACACTCTTTTTTAATTACCCCTACGTCCTTTTTCATCTCCTTCTGTGTCGATTTTAACCCCTCTATTACCGCTGTGTTCTTCTTTACCTGGTCCCCCATCTCCTTTTGTCCCACTGTCAGTTGTTCTACTCCCAGCGTCAACTCCTCTATACCACCTTGCAATTTTACAGTCCCCTTTCTCACCTCCTTCTCCATGCGCTCCTTACAGTGCCTCACCTCCTCGCGCACTCCTCCGATCTCCTCACTCACTCCTCTTCTGATCTCCTCTCCCATTACTTGCATCTCCTGCCCAGATGCCACCCTCATCTGCTCCATTTCCTCCCTGTGAGCATCCAATTTAGTTTCTACCCCCATTCTGACCCCCTCTATCTGTTGCCCCATTTGTTTAACTTCCCTTTCCGCTTGGTCCCTCATGTCCCTCAATTTGCCTTCCATGCTGTTTTCTAACCCCATTAACCCATTTTTCATCCCTTCCATTTGATTCTCTTGAGCGGCCATTCTGTTTTCTACCCCCATTAACCCATTTCTCACCTCTTTTATCCCGTTGTCTAACCCCTCAAAATTATTGTCTAACTTCTCACCGGTACCCCTTGCTTCTTCCCTCATTACCCCCAATTGCTCACTCTGAGCATCCATCCGGTTCCCCATTACCCCCATACTGCTTTTCAAACCTCTAATTTGGTCTCCCAATTGCTCACTAGTCTGGGCCATAAGGGCCTTCATTTGTATAAAAAACAGACTCAAATCCCCCGGTGGCGCTACCACGGTCGCGGGCGTGGGCGCCGTGGCCATGTGCGAGGCGCCATTTTGCGCGCCCCCCACGTCGGGCGCAACGACGCTATTTTGCGCGTCTGCTACCCTTACTGCTTCGCTCTCCTGTCCCTCAATTTGGTCCTGGATCGACCTTGCCTCACTCTCCTCTAACGGCACCCAGCCGTCTTGGTTTTCCATAGCGCGACTTTCAAAATTCGGGTTTTTATATTTTTAAAACAAAATCAAATTTCGCCGTTATAATTTCGCGCAGGAAATGCGCTCCGGATCGATCCTACTACCAATTTGGGCCTAACAAATTTAGTCCCGGGTCCGAATTCCACTCCTCGACACCAATTGTTACAGATACGACTTAAGATGTTATGGTGGGCCGAGCGGGATGGCCGCCGTATCCGTACAAGTTACCCCGATTGTACCCGGACGTCGACTAAGTCGCGCTATGCTAAATCAATTAAAGAAAAGGACACAACGGCCGGGATAAATGACTACGACACCAAGGGTACAGTTCTCAGAGGTTGTTATTATAATAATGCGGAAGGTTCAGACTACAGGGACAAGAGGTAAACATAGGAAGGTGGGCACTTAAACACTCTTATATTAATAGCCCCGACAGACGACAGATAAACAGGACAACAACGGACTCACACGGGGATCGATGGCAAGGAAAGCGGGTAGCGATCGCTCCAGGTGCACCTGGGCTCAGGGGCAGAATCAGCTCGGTTCGGTCCGGAGATGCGGGGGAGGTATTCAGCGCTCGAGGTGGCGTCTTCTCGTCTCCAGGTTCAGGGCGCATCTGACGTCACGTCCGGAAGTGGCTGCGTATATCCGGCGGGGAGTCACGCCCTCGCTCGTTAGCTCCGCCCCATATGGCATTGGCCCATGGCGTCTCATTGGGTGCGGGAGGGGGGTTACTGGGCTCCGCCCTTGATGAGGAACTGACGACCAGCCCCTTCGTGGTAACCCCGTAACCTGGAGGTAACCTGGAGCACATGGGCCATGGCGGCTAACCAAGCCGGAGTGAGGACGCGCACTCCCCCCCGTGCCGCCGCCGCGCCGCCCCCCGCTGTTGTTGTAGTTGTTGTTGTTGGAGCTTGAGATGATGGGAAGAGATGCGGGGAGGTATGGGAAGGTCCTAAACTCCTACTGGTGCCATATCATCACATTCTGGTGCAACGAAGAGTCAAGATTAATGGAAACAAGTCCTTAACTGACATAGACTAAGAATAACTAGCAAGATGTCCTATAATTGTCTACGTGAGCTGTGGTGGACCTGGGCACGACATTTAATGGGGGGATGAAGGGGAAGATCGGCTCTACTGGGTGTTGTTTACAGACAATGGGACTAAGGAATGGGGTAAGGGAGAGTTGGGGAGTATTGGGGAAATAGGGGCATATTTACAAGCGGATACGGAGGCCAAATTCCATATCCGCAACATTGCACCCTTCTCTACCCTCGGGGCGTCCCGACCCGATAAATTTTTACCTAGTTTAGTGTGGCACTCAGATGTAGTTCCCTCTACTATTAACTCTACCCTGAGTGCGACAGTTTTACAGATATTCACAAATGAGTAAATATGTCCCCCTGCGACGTTGCACCCTTCTCCTCACAGAAACACACCCACAGGATAACCGAATCCGGAAAGAATTCGCAAACTAAACATACAGCTGGTAGGGAGCATTATTTACAAGACTACGCTAATATTTACACTACGATCCAGGACCTGTTTTGGAGGAACACATGCAGATGTTATGCATAGAGAGAGCACGCATGCTAGCATCGATACACCAACCCACGAGTGCTCTGTGGCCTACGGCCTTTAATAATGTGCAGAGCACCCCTTCCAAGCACCAAAAGCACCACCCCATCATGCACAGTCAGCACCATCCGGTGCACCACCATTGTTTATTAAAATAAAAACAACAACCCCTAACCCTGCAGGTGTCTCTTGCTCTTCTTGCTTCTGTCAAAAACAATAAAGAAAGGCGCCAACCGCGTCCATTTCTAAATTGTGGCCGTCAGGGGGCCAACTGTTAGTGGTTCACCTGTTTGGCATAGGTGCCACGTTGACCCATAGGTCTATCCATGGGTGGTGCTTGGCCGCAAGAACTGCGGTCCATGGTGGGCGGCCACAAACATTGCGGTCCATATGGTGTATCGATCCCAGCAGCAAGCAGCGAAAGTGCAGGCCCACAACTGCGTCGCCAGCACCTCTCTCTCCTCTCTCTCTACCCCAAAGCCAGATCCTCGGAGGTGGGAGACAAAAACAAGACAAGTGAGTAAGGTGGTAAGGGCGCAAAAGTGCACGCAATTGAAGGTAATGCACACTGGGGGCACATGGGAACCAGGTGAGACAGGTACGTTCCTACCGTACGCCCCCCCCCCCCCCCCACCAGGTAACCTACATTGCCCCTCCCTTACCCCTTACTGTATCAACAAAACACAACACTACCCATAAACATCTACTTTACAAATCAACAACCGTCCCTACTGTCTTCCCCGTTCCTCCCATAAACCAAATTCGTCTTCTCTCCCTCCTAACCAATCAAATTTGCCATTTTCAACTTTCATCAAGATTTGCCATCACCAATTCATCATCAGTCCCTCCTAAGGAGGGAGAGATGGAATCACCCCAATGTCTCATCCACGTCGTGATGCGTCTCACCAATCCAACACAGCAATTTCATTTCCTGCAACAAAACAAAGAAAACACAGGTGTGGAGTCATCATCATCACCTCAGGTAAGTGGCTGCGTATGGTGCGACAGGTTCATCAATCCTAACTATTTCCTAAATGACTTTAACAACTTTACACTACCCGGGGTCTTTCTCCGGCCAAACCATTGGCCCTCTTACACTATGGGTTCTAAAAACCAATTCCCATTGGCCAAACTGTGGTGCTTCTCAATTTGGGGTCTCACTCCCCCGATTCATCTCTCGGTGCCCTCGCACAATTTCTGGGCCGCGACGTGTAGCTCTCCCAGCAGGTCTACCCACCTGCACACCTCCACCACTGCAGTTGCCTCCGAGCTTACCTGCTCCTTACCCTAACCTATCTACCTGGGGAAGGCCCTCTGGCGCTCTCCCCACTCGGTGCCCTCTCTGGCACTGGGCTACCCGGGTCCGTCCTCTGGATCCTCGGGCCCCATCCACAACTCTACCGGCTCCCAGAGCCCACCTGCGGCCTCACCTGGCCGACATCCTCACAGTGGTGGAGTGCCCAACCAACTACACACACTAACAGGCTACACGCCCAGCCATTTCCACAACACTAATGCACCCATCCAAACATCATTCTTCCAACCGCACCACAGATGCCAATATCCAACCACAATTTACCTGTACCCTCTACCTAACACTTACACTACCCGCCCCGGGTACTCGTGAAAGGGGTCCACTCTTCCCCCATCCACACCTTCGCACCATGCACACCACTCCGTACCACTTACTCCATTTATTCCACACACCTGCCCTTGCACACCTGTGCTCTCACACCTGGTGCCACCTGCACCCTTCTCTCCCCAAAGCGCATTCGCGCTGATCCACAACACTCACTGCTCCACACACCTGTCCAGTTCTCACACCTGTGCAACCACACCTGTTCAGTTCTCACACAGCATCATCTCATCTAACTACTCCCCTCTGAGACTTGCGCTTCCCAGTCGTCCCTTTAAACTATGCGCTCCCACGTCATTATCATCCACACTAAACTACCTGCATCCCCACTACAGGTATCAGTCACTAACTAACCTTAACGTTACCTAATGTCATCTTCGCTAGATCCCTATCATTATCCTAACCCACCCGGGCTAGTTTTCACTGCCATACACCCCATAATCTATTGCGCATTTGCCCCACTGGGAAGGGTGGCAGGGATGCCACCCTTACCCACCGTCATACGGCGCGAGTCGGACCTTGTGGGACCACCTCGTATGCGAGTCGTTGCCCGCCTGCCGGACCCCGTGCGTCGCCCCTTGCGGGGTCAGCGCGGGGCCGAACCGGCCGGGCCCCCACAGTACATTACCCCCAAGGGGCTCTCGTGCCTCCCCGGTCCCTCTAACAACTACCCCCGTTGGTGTCGATGCATGGGTCACACTTCCGCAACCCGCTACCCATTCCATATCACCACAACCTTGCTCACCCACACCTCGCACCTCTGGTTCCATACCCTCCGGACCAGCCATACACCTCACTCTTGGCCTCTCACGAACATCCGGGTCTATCTCGACCCCCAAGCTTATCAAATCTCCTGGCGCATCATACGCACAAACATATTGGTCACCACTTACACCGGGTCCTCTTCCTCTTCGCTTCTCCTCCATCACCTGCGAATCCCTCATCCGGTTAATGAGCACATCATCACGATCCAAACACAGACTTTGGACCAATCCTTTTACTTCCTCCTTTATCTCTTTCTTATCCTCTCTCCGTCGCTTCTTAATTTCGCTCACCCCTTCTTCCACTTCTTCTAATTTTTGCTTCACCTCTTTCATCTCCTCGTGCGCCCCTTTAAGTTCTTCCTCTAACTCCACTCTATTTTTTTCTATGTGCTCCCGCACCTCCCGCTCTTTAACCTCCATCACCTCTACCACCTTGTCCATTTTCCTCGTCAGGTCCTCATGTACCGTCTGACACTCTTTTTTAATTACCCCTACGTCCTTTTTCATCTCCTTCTGTGTCGATTTTAACCCCTCTATTACCGCTGTGTTCTTCTTTACCTGGTCCCCCATCTCCTTTTGTCCCACTGTCAGTTGTTCTACTCCCAGCGTCAACTCCTCTATACCACCTTGCAATTTTACAGTCCCCTTTCTCACCTCCTTCTCCATGCGCTCCTTACAGTGCCTCACCTCCTCGCGCACTCCTCCGATCTCCTCACTCACTCCTCTTCTGATCTCCTCTCCCATTACTTGCATCTCCTGCCCAGATGCCACCCTCATCTGCTCCATTTCCTCCCTGTGAGCATCCAATTTAGTTTCTACCCCCATTCTGACCCCCTCTATCTGTTGCCCCATTTGTTTAACTTCCCTTTCCGCTTGGTCCCTCATGTCCCTCAATTTGCCTTCCATGCTGTTTTCTAACCCCATTAACCCATTTTTAATCCCTTCCATTTGATTCTCTTGAGCGGCCATTCTGTTTTCTACCCCCATTAACCCATTTCTCACCTCTTTTATCCCGTTGTCTAACCCCTCAAAATTATTGTCTAACTTCTCACCGGTACCCCTTGCTTCTTCCCTCATTACCCCCAATTGCTCACTCTGAGCATCCATCCGGTTCCCCATTACCCCCATACTGCTTTTCAAACCTCTAATTTGGTCTCCCAATTGCTCACTAGTCTGGGCCATAAGGGCCTTCATTTGTATAAAAAACAGACTCAAATCCCCCGGTGGCGCTACCACGGTCGCGGGCGTGGGCGCCGTGGCCATGTGCGAGGCGCCATTTTGCGCGCCCCCCACGTCGGGCGCAACGACGCTATTTTGCGCGTCTGCTACCCTTACTGCTTCGCTCTCCTGTCCCTCAATTTGGTCCTGGATCGACCTTGCCTCACTCTCCTCTAACGGCACCCAGCCGTCTTGGTTTTCCATAGCGCGACTTTCAAAATTCGGGTTTTTATATTTTTAAAACAAAATCAAATTTCGCCGTTATAATTTCGCGCAGGAAATGCGCTCCGGATCGATCCTACTACCAATTTGGGCCTAACAAATTTAGTCCCGGGTCCGAATTCCACTCCTCGACACCAATTGTTACAGATACGACTTAAGATGTTATGGTGGGCCGAGCGGGATGGCCGCCGTATCCGTACAAGTTACCCCGATTGTACCCGGACGTCGACTAAGTCGCGCTATGCTAAATCAATTAAAGAAAAGGACACAACGGCCGGGATAAATGACTACGACACCAAGGGTACAGTTCTCAGAGGTTGTTATTATAATAATGCGGAAGGTTCAGACTACAGGGACAAGAGGTAAACATAGGAAGGTGGGCACTTAAACACTCTTATATTAATAGCCCCGACAGACGACAGATAAACAGGACAACAACGGACTCACACGGGGATCGATGGCAAGGAAAGCGGGTAGCGATCGCTCCAGGTGCACCTGGGCTCAGGGGCAGAATCAGCTCGGTTCGGTCCGGAGATGCGGGGGAGGTATTCAGCGCTCGAGGTGGCGTCTTCTCGTCTCCAGGTTCAGGGCGCATCTGACGTCACGTCCGGAAGTGGCTGCGTATATCCGGCGGGGAGTCACGCCCTCGCTCGTTAGCTCCGCCCCATATGGCATTGGCCCATGGCGTCTCATTGGGTGCGGGAGGGGGGTTACTGGGCTCCGCCCTTGACGAGGAACTGACGGCCAGCCCCTTCGTGGTAACCCCGTAACCTGGAGGTAACCTGGAGCACATGGGCCATGGCGGCTAACCAAGCCGGAGTGAGGACGCGCACTCCCCCCCGCGCCGCCGCCGCGCCGCCCCCCGCTGTTGTTGTAGTTGTTGTTGTTGGAGCTTGATATGATGGGAAGAGATGCGGGGAGGTATGGGAAGGTCCTAAACTCCTACTGGTGCCATATCATCACATTCTGGTGCAACGAAGAGTCAAGATTAATGGAAACAAGTCCTTAACTGACATAGACTAAGAATAACTAGCAAGATGTCCTATAATTGTCTACGTGAGCTGTGGTGGACCTGGGCACGACATTTAATGGGGGGATGAAGGGGAAGATCGGCTCTACTGGGTGTTGTTTACAGACAATGGGACTAAGGAATGGGGTAAGGGAGAGTTGGGGAGTATTGGGGAAATAGGGGCATATTTACAAGCGGATACGGAGGCCAAATTCCATATCCGCAACATTGCACCCTTCTCTACCCTCGGGGCGTCCCGACCCGATAAATTTTTACCTAGTTTAGTGTGGCACTCAGATGTAGTTCCCTCTACTATTAACTCTACCCTGAGTGCGACAGTTTTACAGATATTCACAAATGAGTAAATATGTCCCCCTGCGACGTTAGTAGTGTAATAATGTTGCTTCTGGGACACCTCCGTTTAACATGGGAAATCCCTATCTAATGTCATTTACCCCCTTGTCTTTTTCAAAAATCATAAACACCTCTATTTCTCCCACCCTCATCTTTATGAACCTTTTGTCTGTAGTACCTATCCTTAATGTTGTTCATTAGACCACTCAAACACTACAAATATTTGTTTTCTCTTATAGACCTATCATCCTTCTTCTACATATCATCTGGCAGATTAATCTTTGACCCATTCACTTCCATATTAATTCTTTCCCTCCCTCATTGACCCTAAACACCTATATTTCTCTCACCCTTTTCTTTACGAACCTTCTAACCTTTTGACATGCTATCCTTATTCATTAGACCACTTAAACACCTGTGATCCTTCTGACCTTATGGACCTTTTAACCTTTTACTCTTAATATCATCTGGTGAATATAACCCACTCAAACAACGACCATACAAATATTTGTTTATGCGTGGGAAATAATTTAATTCTCCTACAACTCTCCTCACCGTCTCATCCAACTCACCGGTATTTAAATTAATTCTCTTATTTGTTTTGTGAACTTTTTTACCAGTTGCCTTTTCAATTATACTTATTTGATATTTTTTACATTCATTTTGTTTTCCATTTATATACCACTCGAACCTTTTCTAATTAATAGCTCACTGTTGAGAAATGACGTTGTTTCACTTGGATAACTTCCAAGGAATTCTCTTTGTCTTGTTTCCTGTTTTTCACAAACACACGCCCTCAGTTTCCAAAAGCTGACAAGCACTTCAGTTCCCCGAAATACATTTTGTTCATTATAAAAAGAGAGGTCTCCGAATGGGACATTTAAACATTGTGAACGAAGATGAGCTTGTCTTATTCCAGTCTTTCCTCTGATGAAGAATACTCGCCAGGACATTGGTAAGTTCATTTGGTATTAAACACTGTTAATGAGAGCTTTGTATGTGATTAATTATACAACTAATAATTTATTTTTCCTATTCATTGCAGCAATTCAAATATTGTAAATATCCTGGCAGAATTTCAAGTTGTTTCTCAAGAGTTCCACAACGAACTGAATACGGGTTTGAATAACCTACCTCCGAGATGGTGGGCTCAGAATGAATTCAATGTTTCACCGTTCTTAGAAAATTCACGTGAAAGGTATGATAGAAAATAAAAAACGAGAGGTGTGTGCATGTGTGTGTGCATGTGTGTGTGTGTATGTGTATGTGTGTGCATGTGTGTCTGTGATTAAAATAGAGAGATCGAATTGTGAGGAACAGAAATGAAAAAATGAGATTGTGTGTGTGTGTGTGTGTGTGTATGTGTGTGTGTGTGTATGTGTGTGTTCTTGTGTGTATGTATCTATGCATGTGTGTGTGTGTGTATGTGTGTGTGTATGTATCTGTGAATGTGTGTGTGTGTGCGTGTGTGTGATGTTTTGTCAAGCTTACTTCAGCATAGTAATTTCTCCTTATTTTGTTTGCAGCCTCGAAGACCAAAGCTTGGAGTGGGACGATTTTGGACTCCATAGGAATGGTTATTTCCTGTCATCCTGTGATATCCTTAATTTTCATCTCGACGATCTGGACGCTAAGCTGGATTTTTTCGAGGTAAGCATGTGTGTACGTGTGTGTGGTTCACCGTTTATAATAGGTACACCATATCCCTGCGCATCGTAAGAGGTGATTCAGGGTTGGTGTCAGGAAGGGCATCCGACCCTATATTAATAATAATAATAATAATACATTTATTTTGTATAGCGCTTTTCAAGACGCTTTGACATGGAACATAAATATGAAATAAATATCTCTCCCCTCTTGTCTTTAATAGAAAGAGATTCAAAACCTGAAGACATCTGCTGAACCAACCTTTGACTTGTGCTGGGAAGAAATTGATGACTTATGCTGGGGAGAAGTTGAATGTATACCTCAAGAAAAATGTTTTAATAATATAAAGATTTTAATGTTTTCAATATTTATATATATTTGTTTTGTTTACAATTATTTAATTCTTAATTACAAAAAGAGAATAAAGGAGGGAACGGGGAGGTGCACCCCTGCCAAAGACCCTTCACCCCCCTCATCCCACCCCTCCCCTCCCCTTGTGTGTGTGGGGAAGGTGGGGGTGGGATGAGGGGGGTGAAGGGTCAAGGGTGGGGGTGCACGGAGGGTGGGGGATGATGGGTGTGGTCTGTGTGGGCGGGGTCTGTGTGGGCGGGGTCTGTGTGGGCGGGGTCTGTGTGGGCGGGGTCTGTGTGGGCGGGGTCGGTGTGGGCGTGGCTTATGATTTTTTATTTATTTAATTTTTTTTTATTATTACCACGAATTAAATTAGCTAATATGGGTGGGGTGAATAGAAATGTTGTTTAATGAATTATTAGCTTTGTTTTTTGTAATTCTTGCGAGTAAAATGAACCCAAGATTTCTTCTCGATTTATATCATTTAATTTGTAAGTCCAAGGGTTTGTAGCCATTACATCAACGATTATAAATAATTCATTAGTCCATTTTTGTGTATAACCTTTCTCAAAATGGCTTTTCCATTTGTATATCCTTACAATATCACCAACTTTAAACTTGGGCTTTCTCAAATTAATCTCCTTTTCATATTCTAATTTTGTAAATGTTTCTGATGGTTTTGATTGTGTTGATGAATGAACTGTATTATTGTAATTATCTACAATATCCTGAATTAAATACACCCATTTTTGAGAACCGAGTTGTGTGAATTTTTTATATAATTTCTCTTTTAAAGTACGATTAAAACGCTCAATAACAACTGCCTTTCCTTCATTAAAGGTGCTGTATAATTTAATACCCTTCCCCTTAAGAAATTTCATGAATATTTTGTTATAGAACTCTGTTCCCTCATCAGTCCATAACTTCTTTGGTTTCCTTTTATCCCGATCAAATATTAGCTTAAAGGCTAACATTAAAGTATCACCCCTTTTATTTTTTAAAGGGACAACCCAGGCAAATCTACTCCTCAAATCAATAACGGTTAAAGCATACCTGTATCCCCTGTCATTATTCAATTCAATTAAATCAGCGGACCATATGTGGTCAGTGTATTTAGAATAAACCTTCCTTCTTTTAAACTTTGTGATTATAGGTTTGTGTAATTCTTCAGCCAAAAGCTCCTCAGTCTTGATGGCATCATTAGAGCCTAATAGTTTTTTGAGGAATAACCAAGACCAAGTTTCAATTTAGCATTTATCAAATTTCTCACAATAAACCTATCAACTTTCTCTCTCAACGTTGGATTTTGTATCAAAGACAAATTATACAACATTTCGCTGTCGGCTTTATGTTTTTCAGTCAACGTAGTGGTTTTCCCATAAGCAATATCATGCTTCATACACACTTCGTCAACCCTATTTGTAGGTTTAGACCAAGGTTTAGGATTGTCAGCCTCATCTAATCTTTTATCCAAGTTTGTTCCTGGACCACAGAAAGAATACCCTGGAAGGTGTAATTCCCCTGGAATTCCAGTTGTTGTAAATTTACTTCCTGACAGAAACTTTTGTATGTCTCCTCCTCTTTTAGGAGAGATGAATTGGCACTTTTTAGAGCCACATACTTGACATATTCCTTTTTGATAAACTCTATTATTTTTAGCTTTAACATAAGAGATATTTTTAGATTTAGTTTTCTTTTTACATTTGAGACAATAACTCATATTTATTTATCAGAAAAATTCCGACAGAGTATCAAAACCTTTTTGGTTTTCAACATATACATTTCAATCTTTATTTTTAAAACATAAAGAATCCTAAGGAATGCCTTCACTCTCTCCTCCATTTATTTACAAATAAAAACTAACTAAAGTCAATGACACCAACATCATCAATCACATAATCTTTTCCTTCTTCTTCTTCTTCTTCTTCACCACTTTCTCGTTTAAATCTCTGAAATTGAAGACATTGACGTTCTTATTTTTGAAACCATTATCTTCATAAGAGTTGTTAATTCTTTAATTTCCTCTTCGGTGCGTTGAGATTGATTTATTTGCTTTAATACACTCAATCTTTTATGAATCTCAGTGATTTCCATCTTTTTATATTTTTCCTCCCTCTCTCTTTGCTCCCTCTCCTCCTCCTCCATTTTCTCCCTCTCCCTTTCCTCCTTCTCCTTTTTCTCTCTTTCCTCCTTCTCCCTTTTCTCCCTTTCCTCCTTCTCCTTTTTCTCCCTCTCCTCCTTCTCCTCCTTTTTCTCCCTCTCCTCCTTCTCCTCCCTCTCCCTTTCCTCCTTCTCCTTTTTCTCTCTTTCCTCCTTCTCTTCTTCAACTCCTTCCTCATCCCTTGCTACCCTTGAGTTTGAACCCCAAAGAATATTATACATATACTCATCTGGATTTTGAGATATTCTTGTATCTATAATTATTTTTCTCATAATAGGATACCAATAAGATTTGTTGACGATTTCTAAAAGAGTTTTATATTTCATAACTTTGAGAAGTTCATTTTTATTTAATATTTTAAACAAGTCTCTATTTGTGGGTTTAACAATATCAGTATAAGGCCAGTTTTTTATGACAAAATTCCCATGTATATGCTCCAAATCATAAGGTATGTAATACCGAGCACCCTTTTCTTGTAGGTATCCTTGAATACAAAAATTATAATTCTCTTGTAGTCTTCTTCCTGCCATTTATGTATCAGAAATATATGTGAGATTAATATTATGACAGGTAATACCACCCCATCTTCCCACTACCAAATCGGTTTGTATTCCTCGGCTTTCTATCCTTATCTCATTACCTTCCTTCTTTGTCATGCGAACCATCGCTATACTATCATATATTTTTATTTTCTTAAAATCACGTATTTGTTGTTTACTAATTGTACTTCCACATAAATCCTTATCTTCACCAAGTGGATAATATTCTTCTTTACGAGACTGATTTAAATCATGTAGGTCTTCTATGTTTATTGAAAAAGACCAATTATACCCTAAATCAGGCATATCATACCCCCATTTATTAATTCGCATATTAACTAAATGTCCTTCTTTATAAAATTTAATTGTAAGCAGGTAGTTAAATTCAATGAGGAAAGGTGTATGGTCAGTATAACCAGGTGTTGTGGTTGTAAATTTTACTTGTTTCACAAAACGTGCTGTTTTCTTTAAAGATATATATTGTGATAAATCACTGAATCTAATCAAGTCATTCGCATCTGTAGGGTTTGGATAATTGATTAATTTATAAGTATTCTTCATATTAATATTTTTACTTACACTATATTTTTGTCGTTCAGCCTGTGCCTTTGTATAATAATTTGATAAATCAATATCCTGAGAGGATTTTCCAAAGATAGAACCATCTTTTCCAACATAGGTCATTTATATTAGATAAAAAATGATATCATAAAAATTTTCATTATTGTTGAGTTGAAATAATACATATAAACATAATTGGCCACAACATTTAGAATTAATTTCTTGAACTTGGAATGTTTGATAAACACCATTCTGTAAGAATTGTATTACTTCAACAGGTGGTGGCATACCATAACTATCAAAATAATATTTATCCTGACTATTATGAATACAAACCCAATGAGAACCATTCTGTGTGTCTAAATTCATAATAATATTCTTTGTATTCTTATTTATATGTGTTAATTCATCTCTCATACAAATAACCACATTATCAATTTTTAGTGTTTTACAATACTTAGCTAGTTCTATATTTGACGTTGTATTCTTTCCAAATTGTTTAAACCATTTATCCATTTATTTATGAGAAAGATACAATCCATTACCCCGTTTAGTTAGTTTAACACCCGCTTGAGCGATAGAGGAAAGCATATCTCCAACCAACAATCTAGCTTTATCAGGTAGACTTTCAAGTTTTTGAGCAAAATCTACAATTACACCACTTCCACTAATTTGTTTCTCCAACTCCTTGTTATGTCTTTCCAATTCTTTTTGAGCTTTTAGTTGTGCCTTCCTTTCGTTAGCAGTTTTTACCGCTGCTGAAATACCACCAGTCAATGCTCCCGCCGCACTTAAACCAGCAAATAAAGGAATTAGAAACGGGAGAAATCCTCCTCTTGACTCGTCTATTGAATATTTCTTTAACATAGGTTTCGTCATTTTAATTTTAAGTGATCCAACATCATTTAGTGTTTTTACTTGTGTGTGTGTGAGTAAAACATCAATTCTTACAGCTCCTTTTCTTTGAATTGTATTAACATTAATAATACAAGGCTTTTGATTTTGAATACAAGATGTTAATTTATTAAGATTGATTTGATTAACATATACCCCAACCATTTATTTATGAGAAAAAACCTATGTGATATTAATCATAACACCATTATCTGTATTAATCTGTAATTCTGTTTCCTCCAAAAGCAAACAATATGCATTAACCTCTTCACTCTCCCCTCTTTCAATGTATAGAGAAGTATCCACTCGATTAGACTTTATAGTTTCCTTTTGAGAACTCAGGTCAATTGCGTAGATTGTATAAAGTTTTTGAAACGCAACCATATCCAAAATAGGATCATTATTACCATTACTTTCACACACCTTTTGGTAGGACTTGTAGGCTTCCGCATAATCATTTTTTTCCCAATCAATTTCCAATCTATCTCGCGGATAAAATGTGCCATCAAGAGAAACCCGAAGTTGTTTCACCTTTGCATTATCACTCAGGGCATTATTCTTATTAGTACCGTCCTCTCCATCTGGTTTTTTAAAAATGAGCCAGAGGTATCGTGGCTTTCCTTGAAGAACACCTAAATTCCAAGTGTAGGTAGTGTGTTCCAGTTTAACGTGTTGACATCTTCTTTTAAGGTATGATACATTTAGCGGTTTCTTTGAGTTAAGTCTTCTATTTAACATCTCTTCCGTTTTAAGATTAGGAGTATATTCACTGATATACCAACACAAATCATTAATAACAAATTTATTATTTTCTCCAAAAGCATTTTCATCCCCAAAAAGCAACCTATTTACATTATCATTCCTTTGTAGTTGAAATCTAATTTTAAGCCCATACAAAACTTTATCATAATCGCAAAATCCAAATATACCTTTAAGAGGTACTGCTACGGTAAAACTATTCACTGCTTTTGTTTCATCATTATACATTGACTTCCTTTGACTATAACCAGGGTCTGCGTTTGTACCCGTTGACATATCAGGAATAAAACCTTCAACAGCTCCCTTACCCATTCTATCACTAAACGAATATAGTGTAAATTTCATCATTTCAGATGTAGCAGAGACATAATCAACCGCTTCAACCTCTTGTGTTCCAATATACAGGCGGACACTATCAAACATTTTCCAGAAGAAATCATTTACGAGTGTAGCATTAGTATTATTCGCAGCCTTAGTGAATTTAAATTTACACAGCAAGAAACTATCAGCTATATTCAAGTAAGTTTGTTGATTATTTATTTCAAAACTTTTTGTTCCGTTTGAATTCCAGTCTGTTCCTGTTATAGCATTTACCTTAAAATAGTCTTCCTTTTTAGTAGAGTTTGAAATGATAATCGTATCATCCAAATCATAGATACTATCAATCGCTTCCATACTTGTATTTATATAGCATTAAAATCGTTGAAACCCTGACCCAAGTATTTTAATGATTTTTTGTCGTTCTTGTGAAGATAGTTGAGTTTTACCTTTTTTAATTTCTTTGATTGCTTGTAATTTATGAGACTCCTTTTGAGCATCTTTTATACTCTTTATAGCACCCGCAACGGAGCCCACGGCAGAAGCAGTTGAACCAATTAGGTCTTTATGTTTAAGGATGGTTGAACCAATACCCATTAGAGTATCAATTATCCCATCTCCTTTATTTCTAAATTGATGTCCCACACCCCGTTGTCGCTTTGGTTTATAGTATCCTCTACCCACATACCTTGTATAGTCTGGTGAAAGGAACATGCCCTCCCCTGTAATTATTTTATATTTTCCCAACTCGTGTTTTCTCACAATAACCATTATTTATTTATTGAAAAACTTCACGTAGGTGAATTCTGATGGATATAATTTCATCATTAAAGGATATCATACGATTATCTTGGTCGGTTATCCTAAAATTTACTCTGTATATGGTTTTTCCTGACACAGGTAAATAGACAAGATTTTTTGGTTCCATATTAAATTTATAACCAATCGGGGTTGAGTATGCGCTGAATGAAAATATTGTATTTGTTCTTATTCCATCGTTATAAGCACCATCAATCAAATCACAATGAATTAATACTGAATTTATACCGGAGGATATTTGAATGACATTATCACTGTAAGACGTCCCGTTAGTTTCAATCTTTTTAGAAGAGAACCCCAATAGCTCTCTGAACGAATTTTCAATCGTGAAATCAACTTTATAATTATTTTTAAGTTTAATAGTTGATTTTGAAGTGTGTTTTTGAATATCTATTACAATATTTTTTGGTTCATCACCTTTTTCTTTCATAAGGCGAGAGACTTCTGAAGATATTTGAGAAATCTCGTAAGCTCCAGGTGAAACGGTTATAGTTTTATATCCACTTCCTGGATTATAACTAAACTTGTTGTTTTTCTCTGTGATATTAAAAAGGGTATTGTAAGTTTCCATTGACAACAAAGATGCCTCATATGAGGTAAGGGGGTCAAGTTGTAGTGGGTAAGGGAATGAAGCTGTGTAATCGCTCGTTGTGAAATTAAAACTAAGAATTGTGCTTCTCATCTTATTTAATATCTAATAAAATATCTTTGTATTGACATTTATTAATTATTTTCATGTTCATCAACTGATCTAAAATGGCTGAGGATTCATTAAAACAATTGTTGTTTCCAGCCTTCTTACTACCTAACAACAATAATAGCCTATTAACTAATTGTGATGGGTCATTTGGAAGAAAACTAACACCCGAACCAAGCTTACTTAAAGCATCAATAATATGTTTCTCCTTCTCATTCTTCTTACTTTTACCAGCAACAGAAACTCCATAATCAAGTGCATTTAGCAACTCAATATATACCCTATCTTCCTCTCTTTCCATATCAAGTGGTTCCTCAAAATATTTTGAACCGCTGAATCCGGGGTTTGTTAGAAGAAACATTAATCTTGGAGTTAATTTAACATTTGGTTGAGTAGAACTCAAGAACATCAATTCATCATTAAATATCAATACCTTTTCTTCCACAAGATGAAACACTGCTGGTTCTTCTGTTGGAATGAGACCTGCTCTGGTTTTTGAACCCGCCGAATATTCATTGTTTTGAAGAGCTTCCACAACATAATTAGGGGGTTGATTTACCTCCTCAAGTTTCCGAAATAATCCCTCGTCATCATATTCTAATTCACCAAGTTCTTGTTTTGTTATCTGACTAAAATCTTTGAGCATTTGAAGTTTTTTCGGAGTAAATTCTACCGTGGGAACTGTAGGGTGTTGAGTTTTCAAAAGTGGTTTAAAGAATTTCTCTTGTTTTCTTTCAAAGGCTTCTTCACCAGTTAGTTTCTGTCTCCGTTTCTTCTTTATCTCTTCCTGTTGTTTAACAACTTTTGAAACTAATTGTTGATGTTCCTTAAACTTTCTTTCTCTTTCTTCAGTATTCATTTTCTGTATTTATTTATTGAAAAATATCATTTAGTATCTCATCTTGTTTCACAACAATATATTTATATTTTCCAATCGTGTGTTTCATATAATTTTCAAATTCTTTTTTACTACATAACGTAGAGCAATTATCTCTCCAAAAATTATTTACATCTATTGAATTTAACTTAAATAAAATAAAAGTATTGGCATTGTTTCTTATTGAGCGTCGAGGGAGTTGAAAATATGATTGACTAAGATATATACAATTACAAGAAGAATGTCTCCCTCTTGTATAGTAGCTATCCATTACTGTTTGGTTTCTCTCATTAACACAATCATCAAAGATGACAAGGTTCTTTTTTGATTTATCTAAATCTTGAGGTGAAGGTATATCATCCGTATTATCACTGAGAATACAAGTTATGGGTTTCGATTTTGATTTCTGTGTATCACAAAATAATTGTATTATATCATCAATATTATAATCATTTAGTTTGTTTTGAAGTTTAAATAAACCGATAATGTCTTCCTTTTTAAGACCCGCATTAAAACCCTGTGAGAGTAGTTGATACTCGGGTTGAAAACTTGACTTTGTAAAAATTATTAAATTATCATAATCTAAAAAATTAGAACCAAGGAGCATCTTTAAAAGTAAACAGGTTTTTCCACATCCGCTTGAACCAACTATTAGACATCTCAATGAATTTGGAATGTTTTTATGGTTATTAAATTTTATCTTATTTTCCCAAACGGGTAAAAAATCATTCATTTATATATTTGGAAAACAAGTTATCCAACTTTTTTTGAGCTATTTGAGAAACTCTATATTTTATCCTGAGTTCGGGTTTAATTTCAAAATAATCCATTATTTTATTTATATAGTATCTTGTATTAACATTTCCATTAAAATTATTTTGAATAATAAATATCATTAAACCCTTATACATTTCCTCAATACAATTAGTCTCTTCCCTTGAAAGAAATGGTGTATTATCATCACAATACTTAACATTCATCTCTCTTATTAATCTTGTAAAGTAATTCATTTTTGGTTCTAATTTAAAAGAGTTATATATTTTTTTATATTTCTTATTATCATTAATTAAAATTAAATCACAGAAAATACATTGTTTATATGAATCCTCATCATTAAGCCCCACTCTATCACAAGCCGGACAATTCTCTAATTTATCATATGGAGAGTCTGGAAATTCTAAATATCCTTCAGAACTTATCATATTTATGTGGTAAATTTTTACTTAAACTAAACGCAAGTTTATTCATTAATAAATACAATGTTTCAAAGCACAAAAGACAAATTTCAATCAATCTCTACTTCGGTGGAAGATATAGAAAAATATGTCAAAGATGTTAAATTGAACAAAGATAAATATGGAAATTTTTGGGTAAAACCAGTTATGGAAAATAACATGAGCCCCTCTATT